>NW_027439663.1:0-20283 GCF_964188355.1 Buteo buteo
CGCTGCAGGGAGATAACCCTGGGAGGCTGCGGGACGAGGTCGTACGCAATCAGAATCTACGCTTACGGATCCACCACAACAGCTACAGCCCTTGCGCTGCTGCTGCTGCTGCTTTGCATCTTGCTCGTTTGGTGAATAAAGCTGAAAGTGAAGTGGAAAACTCCAAAGAGCAAAAGGAAAAATAAAGAATAAATCTCAATCATTCACTTTACACTAAAAAGGCGTGCCCATGTTTATATACGTCCAATAAAAATACTTATACTGTAAAAGTATTTCATTTTCCTTTCCCATTACCTTAACTTGCACAGCTCTGAATACATACCATTAAATTATCTCTCTCCAAAGTACACAGTTATAATGGGACTAGGGGTTTTTGTGCGTGTTACAGAACGCGGAGGGACACCTGGCCAGCTGAGCTGCCCAAGAGAGGTGCTACTGAACTGCCAGGGAAACGCACCATTGAAAGCCAGACAGAAAGAAAGTACTTCAGAGCACTCCGTCAAAACATCAGGAAAAAAAACCCATAACATTCAGTTGCCTCTCTTTTTAAACGTTTAGAAAAATACCTAACTGCTTACATACACCTAACAAATCAAATACTACAGCTATTTGGCAGTTAGTTTAAACAATGCAAGTCAATTTGTAAAATCCCCAGGGCTGCAATACCTCAGACTACCAAAAAGGACTGGCGGGTTTCCTAATGCTTTTGGCAGTACTGAAGCAGGCAGAGCAACACGTTTTCATGTTATCTCGACTGTTACAACTGAGAAACCAAAGACCAGTGATGCCACCAACTTTAGGAAGATGGGCTGTGCTTGGGTCTTTGGAAGGAAATTGACTTTTTTTTTTTTTTTCTTTTTTTAAAAGAGAGTGAAAAGTCTCGTTACTGATGACTTCTACTGTCAAGTCGATCACCTCTGAAGATCCACTCTGATGGGAAGTTCCTAAAACAAAATCTCTTTGAGAGAGAAAGACTTCCATTTTGGAAAATCTCTTTCCAACTGAAGTCAAAATTACACACTGTAGGTTCAAGGAAAAAATACATTACTGAAGCAGTAACTCATCAAAAACACCTCAGGACTCACTGTCACTAGTTACAAGGCTGCTAATGCTTCCTGGGAAAGCCTGGAAAACACACAGATGCGACGCCCGTTTTGTCCTGTTTTGTCCACGTCTCTTCTTTGACCTTGATTGCTTTTAGTACAGATGCTAATTATCTCCGTAACGTTTTTGAGTACTACTAGAAGATATTTAAAAAAAAATCATTGACTGTAAAAGCATAAAGCTTTTATCATGAAAACAAAGGCTGTTTCTTCTGAACAGCTGAACTCTTACGAACAGTTCCTTCCCTCTTTTAGGACAAAATTATTTTCACAGTATCATTTACTAGCAAGCACACAGCAACAGAAGATTATGCTTTCAGGAAGAGAAAATAAACTGCGGGAAGTAAACTTTGTATAGGTGTAACATGCTCCGGAACAGAACTTATTTTTAGTATTTCTGTTAAAATATTTCATGTAAAAAAAAGTAGAAGGAGAGTTGGCACACTCTCAACGTTAAAGTCCGTACCGCAAGTACCTTTGGAAAAATGCAGACACACATCGTAGGCGTACCTTGTACTTGCAGGCCACTACGGAATCTTTCCATCCGTCTCGTACCGTCACGGCAGAAGAAAGGGCAACCACGGCGAAACGGTGCCAGCTGACATCCAGCTGAGAGAAGAAAAAAAAACATTAGCACAAAGCTGGGTAGGAACCCAAAGCTGCCCTTTTTTTTTGTGAAGGTTTGTGAAGACAGTACGACTGAGCGGAGGAAAAAGTATTTTTGCGTCATCTACGGTACAGTTGTTGACACAGGCCACTAGAGCTTTTGCATTTTTCAGACAACCGCGCCCTTTTTTTTTTCCTTTCTTTTTTTGACTCATCGGCAACTTTACTTTCACTAGAACTCACTTTCCTAGATACACGCAGGTGACAGACATAGAGACCTACCTACATTTTCTCAAGCCTTAGTATAGCCGAGGCTTCATCACCCTATACGTCCCAAGTTGAGTATTTTTGCTAAAGAGCACAGCAACGCATCTGTCCTTGTGAACTGCCTCGTTGCAAAAAAGGAATCATTTTTTCCAGGCCGTTGCTCCAAACGGGCAAGATCTTTTAAAACCGCAGTTGTGCCACCAAACCCGCTCAGGGTCCCTCCTAGCTTTTGACCGCCCTGAGATTTAACAGGCACACGCTCCATTCCATCTTCCAACAGCAAAAATACGCTAACGCTCTCGGACCCAGAGCGCAACCCTACGGATGTCCACGCACACAGCCTGCCGTTTTGATGAGGAGCCACCCAGCATCCCTGCGAGCACAGCTGCACGCGCCAGATCGGTTTCCCCTACGCCGCGAGTTACCGGTTTCGGTGAACGTAGTTTCTGACGCTTTAAACTGAAAACCGTATCTCGACACTTCGCCACAGCAGAAACGACCCATCGCCAGAACGCGACAAAAACGCAGTAACACCAATTGCAAACCCACAGCAGCAACAGCTCCAGAAATATTTAGACCAGGAACAAGGGAGAAAAACAAAACAGCTTCATCTCACGCACAGGGGAGCGGCAGGCAGAGAAAAGGGTCGGCATTCTGAGCCCTTACAGAAAACGGGCATTCTCCTTCCGTTCCTCAGCCCGTCCGTGAAGGTCTAAATACCGCAACACTACTACGGCAACGTCGAGAGTAGGGAACAGCAGCCCTGCCACCGGACTTGCCGCTGACCCATGCTATTTACGTAGCAGGACGCGTAAGCAGAGGGACGCGTTTTGCCACACGCAGCCCTGAACTTCCTGAAAATTTACGTTTACCAAAAAAGCCATTTGGAACATATTGCCAAACAACATTCGGCAAGAAAGCTTTGATGCGTTTGACACACGCAAGTTTTTGGTCACTTGCTATTTGCTTCCTGTTGCTGCTGCTGTTCTTCCTTCAGAAATTCTACTCGTCGCCCAGTTATTCACTACTGGTTCAAGCATTTGCCTTCCTGGTATTACCAGCACATTCACAGAGGCAAGTAACTTAATTGCTCTTCTACAGTTATCCAAACGACAATTACAGCCATGAAAGAGAAGGAGAGGTCAGGCAGCAGAAGAGCTCTGCAGGCTGGCACCAGTCAATATTGCACTCTCTAAAACCAAACAACAACAAAACAAAACCGTGACCCTGTATCCTTCTTTTTTTTTTTTTTTTCCTTCTTCTTTCAGAGCTCATCCCTGCCTCAGCATTTTGTCTTGTCAGAGCACGAAGCGCAGGTGATCCGTACCCTGACGACTTCTGCGTGTGATGAATGCCTGTTCAGAAATAGTCCAGATCTGCAAGACTGGTGTCATTTCTATGGTTTTAATCATCATAACTCACATTTTATTTACTCACGCATTTGTGAGGAAACTAATTAACTTTTAGACACTGCCTCTCCTTTTTTTGGGGGGGTGGGGGGGGGTGGAAATGTGTTAGAGACTGAAAAACATTACAATTCAGAGCTCCCAACCACGAGGGAGCGGTGGAGAAATCAATGAAAGCAAAGACCAACAGCAGCAACGTCAACTGGAAGTTGGCTTTCATTCCGATCACGTACTTAAGCGACTCTCCTTGCAAGTCTATGCCTCGGTCCTAGGAATGACTAGTCCCTTTTTGGAAGGACAAACTTTTTCACTTAAAAGTCCTAGACTGAAGACTCCGCTGAACGGAATGGGGATTGTCCCACGGGACAACATGCCGTCAACACTCTTAATGGGGAAGGAAAAAAAAAAAACCCCAAATAAAAATCAAGTTTAAGTACCAGTTCCCATCACGTTTCACTCATTACATTTCTACTGGCATCTAGGTGCTCAAAAATGAACTACAGGGACACCACATATTCCTAAAAATTCAGTTACACATAAAAAAGTAAAAGGCTATTTCCAACTTGCCCATAAAAATCAGTATGAACAGAGAGAAGAGAAACACTCGACCCTGAAGAAGCTAACAGGCAGCTCTGAATTTACCAGACAGGAAATTTCATTCTTTCCCCTGAAACAAAAACACATCAAGGGACCAGTTCAGGAACAGGGCGCGATCTGTTAACAGCAATTTTTCCATCGTCTTTTCTGCACTAGCAGCAAATTTGCCTTCCCTGTGGGTTTAACGTGGAGCACCTGTAGTGCCCTCGAACTCGCAAGTGTTTCTCTCCGCCCCCCCAGCCCGATACGTGCGATTACCTGAGCAGCAAGCGGAATTAACCACGCAGGATTTTCTTCGTGCGACGCGGAAGGTGACACTGGGAGAAGAGGAGACAAAGAAATGAACCTGCTTGTCACACCCAGCCAACGGTGAAAAGGCAGGGGAGGATTCTGCCGGAAGGGCTCTGCACCCCAGGAGCTCCCGCCGGCCGGTTTCTCTCCCCTTTGCCCGGTACCGAGGGGATGACGACACCTCGCGCGCGTCCCCTCGCGGGGGGGGCTGCCCCAGGTGAGCCGGGGGACCCCCACCTCGCTTCTGCCCGCGGGAACGGACCGGGAGAGACACTCCACGCAGAGAGAGGAGCGTGGCGTGGATTGCATGCCCGAGGGAAGAGGCCGGGCTCCCCGCTGGCAGAAGGACAACTCGCCTCCCTGCTGCTCGGAGCTGCTTGCTGCGGACAGCCCTGCCTGCGCCCGGCCGCTCTTCGGCCGTGCTGGGAGCGCGGTCCGGCCGACAGACGCCCCAGCGAAAAGACGCTCCAGCTAATCGCGCCTCCTGCTCGTTACAGCTGCAGGTACTTTTGCCTCTGGCTAATGCACGCTCCAGACAGCGGACACCCCGCCTCGTTCCAGCTCCCGCTTGCTACAGTTCTGGCTCCTTGAAGCCCCAGCTCCGCACTGAAGCTCCGGCTGATTTCAGCTGCTTCTCCTTACAAGCTCCAGCTATGTGCAACGGTCTGGGCTTTCCATAAGGTTATCTATCAACTGCTGTCAACACCGGAGCGTTAGGATTAAACATCAGAGTTACACGCCAAGTAAATATCCATTAGTTTGGGCGATTAATTACTTGACGACTATTCTGAGCGGCGCAGAAAGAAGAGCTGGACTCAAAGAGGGCACGTGGGGTCTGAAAAGCACCTTTCCCCCCCGCAGACCATCACAGATGTTGAGTTCGGCCTGCTGCGTGCCGGCCTCCCGCACTTCGGCGTCCGACACAACCAGACCCCCATCTCCGGGGAGGGACCACGCACCCTGCCTGCCCCCCGCTTCCCCCCGCAGCCCCCAACACCCTCCCACCCGCCTGCAAAACCAGCCAAGCCGGCTCCTGCTTTTGGCCCCCACACCAGCTGACTCGGGGCCCATTTGGGAGCCAAAAAACCCGGCCGCTGAGCCTGTTCTCAAGGCCCAAACACGCAGGGCCGGACCTCTGTTTCTGGGCCCAAAGCTGCGCAGCTCGGTCTGTTTCCGAGCCCCCAAATCAGCCACGCGAGCCTGTTGTCAAGCCCCAGGAACGGAAAACTTGTTCTCCATTTCTGACCCTGCAGTGCCCACGGGCGACGCCGAGCGTAGCCACCCCACAGCCCTGCACCCCCGGGGCCCCACACGTAGTTTCGGGGAGTGCTCGGGACCTGCGGAGGGCCCGGCCCCACGCCTCTGCGGGGCAGCCCCAGCACAGGCAGGGCGTCGCTTCACGATTGCCGTTTCAGGCTTTATTTCCCCGCCACCAGCGGCACGGCCAGGCCCCCACCCCAAACCCCCCAGCCGAAGCACCCCCGCGGGTAGCCGGGCCAAGCCACCCGGAAAACAAGAAAACCAAAGAGGGAACAAGACAGAGACCGTGGGGAAAGGCAAGGAGAAGGACACAGAAACAGAGAGAGCGCGGGAGGGATAGGGAGCAGGACAGAGAGATGGAGCAAGAAAGGAAAAAAGGACGGGAGGCAGAACCAAGGGAAAGAGAGACAAGGATGGGGAGCAGGACAAAGGGACGGAAGAGGAAAAAAAAAATAGCAACGGGCTGCAGGACAGAGATGAAGGGATTCAATAGACACAGGGAGCATGACAGAAGGACAGAGAGGAGACAGACAAAAGGGACAAAGAGCAGGCCAGCATCGGAGGGGAAAAAACCAGCTGCGATGGGCAGTGGGAGAGAGAGATACGGAAAAAGAAAAAAATACTGAGGAACAGAAAAAAGAAAGAAGCGACAGCTAGCTGGACAGGGGGACACAGTTAGAAAGGGCGGGAGAGGGAACGGGGCAGAGAAAGACAGACAGAAAAGGTAGCGAAAGAAAGCAAGGCAGAGGGACAGCAAACAGGGCGGGGGGGGGAAGGGACAGGGGTCTGGACAGAGGTGGAGAAATAAGCAGCAGGGACAGAGAAAAAGAGACAGAAAGAGGGACAGGGAACATGGCAGAGAAGGAAAAATCAGGACAGCGGCAGGACGGAGATCAAAAACTGGGACGGTCCTCAGGACAGAGAGGAATACGAATACGAGCAGGGAGCGGGACAAAGGGATACAGCGAGAAACGACGGGACAGGAAGCAAGACAGCGCGACAGACAAGAACAATGACAACGAGAGAGAGAGAGCGTGCGCGTGAGAAGCACAGGGGGTTGGGAAATTTAGAAAGAGAGGTATCAGGAGCCCTGCAGAGAGAGGGAGGGTGAATAAAAAAAGGGGCAGGAAGCAGCACAAAGGGTCACAGAGAGTAAGAGATGAACAGGAAGGAGGACGGGGACAGTGAGATCCAGAATGACAAAAATAAACAGCAACGGCGAGCAAGACAAAGGGATAGAGACAGAAACAGAAAGTAGGAAGAAGAGAGATAGGAAGGCAGGGACACAGAGCGACACGTACAGGTACGGAGAGGAAAAGAACACTAGGGGAACAGGCCAGAGAAATTGGGAGGCGGGGAAAGAGGCGGATGCAGATCAGGACAAGGAGATGGAAAAGGAAAAAACAGCGACTGGCTGCAGGACAAAGACGGGGCGGGGAGAGGGAGAGGGAGCAGGACAAGAACGCAGAGAGAAAAAGAAAGGGGGGCAGTCGAAGGAAAGGGGGGGGGGAAGAGGGAGCAGGACAAGAGAATAGACAGAAGAGGAGAGGTACAGGGAAGCAAAATAAAAATAATAAAAAAAAACCAAACAAACAAAAAAGTCACAGCAGCAAGAGAAAGCGAGGGGGTCAGGAGAGGGGGAGGGAGGGAGGGACCGGGAGGCACAAGAGGAGCGACAGGGCCCCGGAGGCCCAGGACTCACCACAGCTCTCGCTCTTGGAGCTGCCAGGAGACCTTGCCAGTGCAGACGCTTCTTTCTCCTTCTCTCCTCCCTTCCTCTTCTGTAACTCCAGTCGCTTGGCTCTCCTCCACATAACGGAACACGCGAGCGTCTCGCGGCTCTTACGAGATGAGGCCTCCTAGACACGTAGCCTCGCTCGCTCGCTCACTACGTGGCCGTACCGCGCTGCTGGTCATGCATACAGACCCTGGCAGCCTGACCTGCTGCGGACTACGAGGAGGGATCCTCCCACACCCAGAGAGGCAGGCTCTCTCTTGCCTGCAGCGGGAGGCAGCTGCCAGCCAGATGGCCTTCCGTTTCTTCTTCTTTACTTTTCTGTGGCCTCTCCAGCTTCAGCAGCTCCCGTCCACAGCCAGCAAGCGCTCCGCCTGTCCCTCTGTGCTCCCGCGCCACGAGGAGAGGGAGGCCAGGCAGAGACAGCCCACGCGAGCCTGAGGCTGCTGCAGTCAACGGCATCCCCGGGGACGAACAGACAACCGCACTCACAGCGTGGCCTCTGGGAGAGGGAAAGAGGCAGCAGTGACCGTTATTACTGTAGCTCGACCCTGGCCAGAGCCCCTCCTTCCGCAGGGGCTTCCGCAGACGCCGCTCGTTCCCCGCGCCGCTGCTAACGGCACCCACGTTCAGGGAGACTCGAGAACATGGGAGGGCCAGCTTGCTGCCCTCACGACAGGGCTCGGGGGCTGCCTGCGGCTACAGCACAGGCTTCAGGGGAGGGGCTGGAGCTGGGGGCAGCCGCACGGGCCGAGCGGGGCCGGGGGAAGGCGCCGGGGGAGCTCCGGCGACTCGGGGAGGCGCCCGCTGGCCGCGCCTGGGGGGTGCCCGCCTCCGTCCCCTCTTCCCTTCTATCGGCTCTCGGGGAACTGCCTGGCGCTGCCCTGGCCCGGCTCGCCTCCGGCGGACCGGGAGCCTGCCGCGGCGGCCGCTTCGCAGCTTCCCGTCCCGCCAGCGCCCGGCAGCCAGCGGGCAGGAGGCACCCCCCCCGCCCCCGCCCCTGCCCCTGCCCCCGCCGGAGGGGATCGCTCGCCTCACCCGCGGTCCCGGCGCTCGCCCGCGGCCGCCCAGACCCGCGCCCTGCGCGCCACCACGCTGCACCCGGACACCGCGCATGCGCCGGAGGGGCCGGAGCCGACGAGCGAACGCCGGGCTGCCCCACGCGCAGGACGGCGCATGCGCCCGGGTCGCGCGTCCGCACGGCTGGTCGGGGAGCGGGTGCAGCGGGAAGCCCGCGGAAAACCACACGAAACCGGCAACGCTCCTGCGTCTGACCTGGTCGGACTCCGGGGGCCGCGGCGGCAGCAAGGACTACGCCGCGCCCGAGAGCCACGCTGCCGCCCGGCCGCCGAGTCCGCGAAAACTACAGCTCCCGGCATGCCCCGGGAGGCAGCCCGCCCTGCTGCCTGACCCCGAGGGGAAGCCGCTTCCGTTTCCGCCCACCCCCACGCCGGCGCAGCCGCAGTTCCCGCCGAGCCCCCAGCGCCGCTCCGGGCAGCTCCGGCGCGCTTTCGCCGCCCGGCTCCGGCACGGCGCGGCGCGGCACCCCCCCGCCCGGCTCCGGCTCCGGGCAGCGGCCGCCGCCGCCGCCGCTCCGTGCGTCCCACACAGACCCCGCCGTCCTCCTCGGGGCTTTCCCCGGAACCCGCCGGCCGGCTGCGCAGCCCCGCCACGGGGCCCGGTGAGCACCCCCCCCGCGCGCGCACTTGCTCCCAGCCCCCCTGTGAGCCCCTCCCCCGTGCGCACTTCCTCCCAGCCCCCCCGCGCGCACTTGCTCCCAGCTGCCCTGTGAGCGCACTCCCCCCCCCGCGCGCACGTGGTCCCAGCCGCCCTGCGCCCCCCCCCCGCGCGCACTTGCTCCCAGCCCCCCTGTGAGCCCCCCCCCGCGCGCACTTGCTCCCAGCCCCCCTGTGAGCCCCCCCCCCCGCGCGCACTTGCTCCCAGCCCCCCTGTGAGCCCTCCCCCCCGCGCGCACTTGCTCCCAGCCGCCCTGTGAGCCCACCCCCCCCCCCCGCGCGCACGTGGTCCCAGCCCCCTGTGAGCCCCCAGGGCTCCCCCCCGGCCTCTGCACCGGCGGCCCCCACCTCCCCCGGGCCACCCCCGCCTCCGACGTTCGCCGTCCGAGGGGCGCCCGGCCCCGCTCACCTTCTCCCGAGGGGCAGCCGCAGCCCGGCCACCGCTCCGCTCCGCTCCTGCCTCGGCTCCCACCGGCCCCGCCCCGGCCCCTCCCCCGGCAGCCCCCCCTTTCCAGGGAGGGGACGGCCCCAGCAGCCTCACTGCCCGCACCTGCGGCTCCTCCAGCCCCGGCCCGCAGCTGGGGGACCGAAACCCGGAACAAAACTTCTCAACACCCATGGGAAGTTAAGCAGCAGGCACTTCCTCGATTGAATGAAAGGTGGCAAGAGTCATCTCATTTGGAAGGGGTGTTAACTGGGGTCAAAATACAGATTTGAATACCCATCTTATTTTAGTTCTAAGACTTGGCGATTGCCAGGTATCATCTTTTCCATTTACCCGGGTCCACCAGCGAGGCCACAAGGGAGATTTCTTCCAGAGAGAGGAGAGAGTTATTAAGGCTGAAGTCCACGATTTGCCTTTCTCCTTCATGAAAAGGTGAGTGGATCATATATCATCACTAGTCACCCAAACAGTTAACCCTGAACTTTTCACCTGTCCTTTAATACAGTCAACTCCAAGCTAAATGTTTTCCGTTATTAAGAGGCGACCAAAGATCATGTAAAATATTATTATACTTTCTACAAACACATCCCCATCTGAGAGCTTTAGCTACTAGAGAAAGTCGTTGGAGTTTGGGGTCAGAGGAGCTGCAAGTATAAACCTTCATTCAGCTCTGTTTAGGATGTGTGATTTTTCTCTGGTTGTCTAAACCAGTCTAAATTTCCATAGACGGTCCCGACTCTGGGTGGCTCTAACAAGGATCCTGGAACTCCAGGAAATTCTAAACATCGTTTTATATTTTAAATATGATCCCAAGTTCCTTCCTGCACTTGTCGCTACGGTTTTGGCAACTGACAGCCCCAAGGGCTGCCTGTACAAGTTTCTCCCGAAGGGCGAGTAAATTAATTCTTTTGTCCATGAGGTGGATGGTTTGGTAATGTTATAATTCACGACGCTCTAATTCCTTCTTTCAAATTTAAAAAAAATAATTGCCTTTTAAATCCATCCCATTTAATTTGCTAAAATGATTCTCATTGTTCTGCATCTTTTCTCAAGTTTTGGTTAAATTCAATGTCAGTATTCTCCACGGAACTAGATTTTCATCTGACTTTGGAATCGGAAGGCAGGCTGTTACTGAGGTTCAATTTTGTGTCTTTACAAAACTTTGAATCAGTTACAAAACTAGATTTTTGGTTTTTTAAACCAAATTACAAAAACGGTTAATATCAAGATTAACACAGCTCAAACAATAATTGTTTCATTTTGTTTATCTCATGTTTGGAACCCCTCAAAAAAAAATACATACACCCTCTAAACGCACAAAAAGATTATTGCCCTCGACAATATTCCTAATAGCAACCCCAATAGTATAAACTTTACACAGCTGTTTTCCCAAATAGATAATGTGAAACTTACTTATAGATTTTCAGTTTTAAAGGGCCAGTTTCTTTAGACTTCCAATTTCTTGTTGGTGCTTTCTTTATTCTTGAATAATGAAGCCAAGGTTCTTCTCCCAGACCTTTACCGCTATAAGGGTTGTTAAAATGACTCGATACGGTCCTTTCCACTTCTCAGTGATTTTACATACATTCAATCTCCTGGTCGGAAGGGATGCGCTGCTACGTCCAATTCTAAGGGTCCAGCTGTGGAGACATACTGACAAAGTTCTTGAAAAGAATTGCTTAAAGAAATCATAACACCTTTTAAAAACCTATCTCCAAAGGCACTCAAGATACTCAGAACATAGGACTCTTGATATGGTCTTTCATAAAACATTTCATAATGACTTAAATTTTCTTTCTCTTCTGGCTATACTCTGATTCTTAATAGAGCCATGGGTAATGCTTTAACCCACGTGAGGAGTGAGGTTTCCTGACAAATTTTACTCGACTGTTGCTTAAGGGTATAGTTCATTCTCTCTCTCTCTCTCCCCCCCCCCCCTCTTCCCCCCCCCCCCGCCCCCCCCCCCGCTTGTGGTCTGTATGGGGTGTGATAGTCTCAATCTATAGATAATACTTTGCTCAGCTTGTCTCATAATCTTTGCTATAAAATGAGGGCCATTGTCAGATGACATTCTTACAGGCACCCCACATTTTGGTATTATCTCTTTGAGCAAGACTTTGACTACTTCCCTTGCTTTCTCGGTGCGACAAGGGAAAGCCTCGGGCCACCCAGTAAAGATATCAACTAAAACTAGGATAGATCCTTCTTTTCAAGGCAATTCTATAAAGTCAATTTGCTAATATTCTCCTAAAAAATTTCCTTATTTCATAATCCCAAAGATGATCTTATTACTGATTCGGGGACATTTTTATATATAAATTTCACATCCGCTTCTAATTGTTTAAACAATCTTTGTCGTATTTCACTTTCTGTTCCCCGATATACTTTGTGATGTTCAGCTCGGGCAATTTCTCTTATTATTGTGGGTGGGACTATTATTTGACCTGTCGGTGTTACAGCCTATCCTGTTTCATTTTGTTAGCCTGCAATCTAATAATTAATTCTTCATCTTTTTCGTTATAATTTGGAGTTTCTTTAGGCAATTTTATACTTTTCTCTGGAACTAGTGCTAGGATGCCTTTTTCCGCAGCCTCTTTAGCAGCTTTATCGGCCAGTCGGTTACCTGCGTTCGGACCGGTCTTACCTAACTGATGTGCTTTACAGTGCATTATCGTGACTGCTGTTGGTTTTTGAATGGTTTCTAACAATTTCAGTACTTGTTCTGCGTGCTGAATGGTGGTTCCTTGCGCGGGTAACGGTCCTCTTTCTCTCCGTATCGCTCCATGCGCACGTACTACTCCAAAAGCATACTTTGAGTCTGTCCAAAAGTGTTGACTCGCTTTCCTTGACTTAGTTCCAGAGCTCGAATGAGAGCTATCAATTCAGCCTTTTGGGCAGATATCGTCGAAGGCAAAGTTGGCAACACAATTACCTCCTCAGTAGTTATCGTCTATCTTGATAAACGTTTTCCTTCACAGATGGAACCGCTTCCGTCGGCATACAGTTCCCAATCTGTTTCTTCTAGCGGCACATCTCAGAGATCCAGTCAGCTGGAGTAAACTCTTTCGATTGTCTGCAAGCAGTCACGTTCCAGTTCTCCTCCTTTAACTTGATCGGTTGTTGAAAACGCAACAGGGTTAACGGTGGTAGTAGTGTTTAGGTAAACATCATCTTGTTCCAGCCACACCACTTGGTATTTCAGCATCCTGCTAGGGGATACCCAATGCCCCCCTCTCTGTTTTAGCACAACAGTTATCATATGGGAAACGTACAGTAATCCTTTGTCCTCTAATCCTTTGTCCTCAGGTGAACTTACGAGCTTCCTGGATCAGTAGCACAGTTGCAGCGACGGCTCTCGGACGACCAGAGCATCCCAGACTCACATTACCTAATCGCTTCGAGAAGTAGGCCACAGCTCGCCCACTTGGCCCTACGTATTGGGCCAGGATACCCAGAGCTATACCTCTTCTTTCACGAGCAAAAAGTTCAAGTGTCTTCTTTGTGAGATCTGGCAGGCCTAGGGCTGGCACCCCTCTTACAGCCTGTTTCAGTTCTTGGAAAGTAGCTTTCTCGGCATCGGTCCAATCCATCGTTTGAGGTTTTGAGCTGCTCCTATAAAGGTCGGGCCAGCAAGCCACAATTTATAATCTACAGGTGACACCACTCGACCATTCCCGGCAACGCTCGTCATTAATTTTTTTCGTCTTAGGTTCGGGGAGACGACAAATTGCCTCTTTTCTCTCAGTTCCCAATTGTCTCTGTCCTTTTAGGATTTTAAAACTCATTTAAATAAGTTTCTTCTTTCTGGGTTATTTGGGTTTTTTTCTTTTGACGCTCGATATCCACCGATTCCCCAAAAGTTCAAAAAGTTAATAGTTAGCTTTGTGCATTGTTCTTCCGTCTCAGCTACAATTAACAGATCATCCATATATTTCAGCAAGATTTCTTGATTATTTTCTTTCTTCCAAATCTCTAATTCTCGTGCCAATTGATTTCCAAAAATGGTAAGACTATTCTTAAAGCCTTGAGGCAAGACTGTCCGCGTATATTGTGTTTTTCTCCCAGTCTCAGGATTTTCCCATTCCAAAGCAAAAACCCCTTGACTACTGGGATCCAAGGGAATACGGAAAAAGGCATCTTTTCGGTCTAACACTGTGAACCATTCTTGTTTCTCCGTTAGGGTTGCTAACAAAGTATAAGGATTTGCTACTACCGGATGAATATCTTGTACTATTTGATTTATTGCTCTGAGGAGGTCTTGAACTAATCTACCATCTTTTTCATTAGCCTTTTAACAGGCAAGATCGGGGTGTTATATCTGGATTCGCATTCTATTAACAATTTGTATCTTAAAAATGTTTGTATTACCATTGCTAACCCTTTCCGACTTTCCGGTCTTAGGGGGTATTGTTTAATTCTTACCGGATTCCATCCTGGCTTTAAATCAACTCTCACAGGTTCTGCTTTTTGGATTTACCAGGAACTTCCCAGTCCAGACGATTGGAATTACAGCATTAGACTTTGACTGGTATAATCTTCTGCTTTCGGTAACCATCCTGTTAACAACAAAGCCACTGCTTCGATACGTTTAGTTTCTGGAATTGAAGTTTTAATCTCTCCATTTTTTAATTTAACTTCTGCCTCTAAGTTCTCAAATAGATCTCTCCTTAACAGGGTTTTAGGAGAATCTGGCACATACAAAAACTGCTGAGTGACCCATTGCTTTCCTAATTTCATTGTTAAAGATTTAAAGAAGGGTCTAGTTTCTCGTTCACTTGTTGCACCGACACCACCAATTTCTTCAAAACTTAACTCTCCCTCTAAGGTATTTAAAACTGAAAAGGTGACTCTAGTGTCAATTCAAATTCCATTTTCTGTTCTCCCGGTTTAGCTGTAACCAGAGGTTCTGCTGGGAGACTCCCCGTCAGATACGTTCACTTAAAAAGAACAAATCTACCTATGGCACTTTATTCCATTTACTCTCTCTCTCCTACAAAACAACAGTAATTGCAATATAGTATTGTAACTCAAAGTTCTGTTTGTTTACCATTTTTCCTGCAATTCACCCCAATGTGCCAATAAACGTCCCAACGGTGATGGTTTTGGTAACTTTTCATCAGCGGTTCCATTTCCTGCACTCTTATTCTTAAACAATTTTGCTGATGCCTTTATACTTCTATACATTCAAATACCAAATACCAAACAAATGCAAATGACAGTTGTCCCAAATAATACACAAAGTCCAACCCAGCAATAGCTTTCGCTTGTGACTTACGGGCAGACGCCTAGGCTTCCACTGCAGACGGGTACCCTCCAAGCCCCAACCCTGCGAAGCTTTCGCCGCGCCTCACGGGCAGGCTTTCCAAACAAATTCCAAAGCAGCGGCGCCTTACCTTTTTTTCCAGGGAACGCTGCGAGGAGCTTTGCGAGTCGAGGGTGACGGTTCTCCACGAGAATACCTCGGTGCCGGCCGGAGTTCGATCGACACTCGATCTCGTCCAGTCTCACTCGCAAGGTCCCATCTGGGTCGCCAAAACCGTTCCCGAAATCCGGAATAAAACTCCTTAACACCAACCTGAAGTTAAGCAGCGGGCACTTTGTTTATCGCAGCGCTGGGGACACGGGGGATCGCTCCTCCAAAGGCGTGTCCCGCTTAGTATCAAAATCCATCAGTTTTTACAGACTTTTCCTGTCAGGTCATTGTTACCTAAGCTCCTTCCGTAAAAATGCATACTATGCTCGTTCTTAAATTTAACCTTTATAATGATCGGTCCTTTGATTATATAACCTTATCAATATTCTTATTTAAAAACAATCATTGGTCAGTTACACTTAGCTCTGCTGACTGGCATCTTCGATCCTCAAATGGAGATGGGAAGGGTAAGGGGGTTTCCAAGCAGCAAACTGGCGTCCCCGACGGTTTCCTTAGTTTCCTGAAACAGAAGGTAGGAGAACCAGTAACTTCCTGGTGAGGTTTCTAGGGTTAGCTCTTTCAAACTTTAACAATATTAAGGTTCCTAGAGTCACGCGTAACACAGCTCCTCCTAAAGTTTCTATGGCTACGTTTCAAACTTAACGATCCTATACGTTATGCTTCACAATTTTACTTCTTAATCAAACCTAACTCTTCTATGTGATTAAATTTTGATTTCTTTACCGGAATATTTGCAACAGCTGGAGCCCAGCAGGAACAGGGGGGACACGGCCCGACCCCACCAGCGCCTCACCTCCTCCTCCCCTGGGCTCCCTCACGGCCCCTCCACTCGTGCAAAGGGAGCGCAAACGCAGCCCGGAGGGCAAAGGGGACGGGCGGCCAGCGTTTATTCAGTCAGTCGCGTGCCTATCGAGTCCTGCCAGCGAGTCTGCTCTGGGGCTCGGGGCGCCCCCCGGCGCTCCCTCTGCCCCTCGGACACCTCTGATAGCCTATTTCCATACATTCTGTATGGCACGTCTAAATATTGGGATGGTTTTAATATTTTGTACCAGCTGTGGAAACTGGTTTGCTGCTAGGTGACTGCAAAAGTGAGATTTGGTAAATAATTATTAGAAATCTTACACTAACACTACGATTGAAACAATAGACAAAAGTATAGCCAAGCAATCGACTAGCAGAGGTAGGTACTCCTAAGTTTTGCAGTTCTTTGCTCTTATGACTAGATGTTCCTGTACGCTGGATGAGAACAATGCTGAAACTGACCACGTGTGATTGAACCTGCGTTAAGCTTCAAGATCAAAGAACAAGGACAAGAATAAAGACTTCGAGGACAGCCAGCAAGAACTTCAGATGGGTCGGTGGTTGCAAAAGCAGCCCTTCGTCTCAAATGGATCCTTCATTGCACGTGATCGGACGTAGGCAGTACTATGATAATCGGTTGCCGTCGTTTTTATGTATATGTATACTAATCTGATTAACATGCAATTAGTTATTCTGTATAACCTGTTTGTGCTAAAGCTGTGGCATGCACGCTAGGTGGAACTATCCCCCGTGCAGCCAGCGCTGCAATGAAGAATGCCTGCTTTCTAAAACTCCAAAACGAGTCTTAGGGAGTTTCTTCGACTGGCTTTTCAGTATCAGGGGTACAAGGGAGGAAAGGAAAAAAAAAAAAAAAAAAAAAAGGCAGCGGTGTGGGAAAGAGAGGGGACCAGGGGAAGGGGCAGGGAGGGACCAGAACGCGGAAGAGGGGAGACAGGGCCCCGAGGGCCCGGGGCTCACCACAGCTCTTGGCACTGCCAGGAGAATTTGCCAGTTGAGACGCTTCTTTCTGCTCCTCTCCCGCTCCCCTCCTCTTCTGTAACTCCGGCGGCGCGGCCGTCCTCCCCCTAGGAGAACACGCGTCTCATAGGTCTTGCGAGACGAGGCCTCCTAGGCACGGAGCCTCGCTCGCTCGCACACTACGTGGCCGTACCGCACCGTCGGTGCCGCATCCGGACCCTGCGGTGCACCTCGGCGGTCTGACCTGCTGCGGACTACGAAGAGGGATCCTTCCACACGCGGAGAGGCAGGCTCTCTCTTGCCTGCAGCGGGAGGCAGCTGCCGGCCGGCCAGCCTTCCATTTCTTCTTCTCTACCTTTCTCTGGCCTCTCCAGCTTCAGCCGCAGCAGCTCCTGCCCGCAGCCGGTAAGCGCCCCGCCTGTCCCTTTGTGCTCCCGCGCCGCGAGGAGAGGGAGGCCGGGCAGAGACAGCCCGTGCGAGCTTTCCTTGCCGGCGGCGTTTCCTTACCGGGAGGAAGCAACGAGCGCGGCGGCACCTCCCGCCGGTGCCGCATTACCGTTACCGTCGGACGGCACGTGCAGGACCGCGGCAGCCCCGCGCACTCGCAGCCTCCGAGCTGCAGTACCGAACATTGGTCGCCGGGTGGCAGCGGCGAGCGCTTGGCACAACGCGCCAGCGCGCATGCGCGGCACCCCAGCTGCAGTACCGAAGTCTGTTCAACAGGTGGCGGAAGAGAGCGCTGGCGAAACGCGCCGCCACCGCGCGTGCGCGGCTCCGCGCTGCTGTACCGCGTTTCGGTTGCTAGGCAACAGCAGGAGGGCGGCAAAAGGCGCCACCGCGCATGCGCGGCTCCCGACCGCCAGGGCCGCGTTTTGGTTGCCAGGCAACAGCAGGAGCGCCGTCAACCGCGCCGCCGCGCATGCGCGGTTGCCGAGGCGCCATGTCGCGTTTTGGTTGCCAGGCAACAGCGGCGAGCGCCGTAAAAACCGCAGCGCGCATGCGCCCTTGCCGAGCTGCCGTAACGCGTTTCGGTTGCTAGGCAACAGGAGCAGGCCGTAAACCGCGCCGCCGCGCATGCGCGATAGCCGAGGCGTCATGTCGCGCCTCGGTTGCCAGGCAACAGGGGCCAGCGCCGTAAAAGTCGAACCACGCATGCGCGCTTGCCGAGCAGCCGTAAAGCACCTCGGCTGCCCGGCAACAGCTGGACACACACACCCCCCACCGACGCACTCCACCGCGCATGCGCCCCTCCCCAACGCCACTTCCCACCTTCGGTCACCGGGCAGCAGCAGCCGCATCCCCGTAACGATCCTCTTCGGAGCATCAGCTGCACGAGGGACGACTGACAGCTCAGACCAGTAGAGACCAGACACAGGCGGCAACTACTTACTGGGGGCACAGGGATTACGTTGCCCTGCCCTTTCCCCACTCGCAGCCCGGGCAGTCATCTTCATCGTCTCCGTTCCAAAGAGCACCCGAGTGGCTGGAGCGTTTACAGCAGTCAAGTGCAAAGAACAGACCATTCGGGTGGTCGCTTCTGCCCCTGCCCTCCCCACCCCGTTATCTACAGAGGAGAAGCAGCACAGGGAACCTGCAAATGGGGGGGGGGGGGAGGGGGGGGGGGGTCCCCTGGAGCAAGCCCCAAGGACTGCTGTATCCCCTCTGAATGTGGCATCAGGGTTGCGGGAGCGACAGCAGCCAGCCAACAGATGCTGGCGAGAGATTTAAAAAAAAAAAATAACGCCTGGTTCCGGTGACAGCCTGAAGGCAGGCCACAAGAGACCCAAAGCTGCTCTGTGCCAGAGGGGCAGCTCTGTCCAGCAGGAAACGCCGCGTCCCAGCGCACCAGATGCCAGCGGCCCACCTGCAAGCCAGCGATACCCTGGCGACCCTGGGGCTCGGTTGGGGTGGGCGCACCTTTCCTCACCTCTGAGCCATCAGAACTCTGCTCTCCCAATCCTACACGCACGCAAGGCTTCTTGTGCGGGGCTCGTCTCTTATCGAAGAGACGCTGCACGGTGTTACTTACCGCCCCGCCCTCCGGCGTGCAAAGGAATCAGCCGTGAAGCAGGGATAGCAAAGAGGCCTGTCGGGATATTAGTAGTCCTCAGCAGACGACCGTAGAGCCCTCGAGGTTCCATCTTTGCTCCCTACAGGAGCGTGGCTCCGCACTCCTTGCCGCTCCCGCCGGCAAGCGACACAATTGCCCTTTGCTGCCTGCAACAGGCAGTACCTGCACGGCCCCAGTAATGCCGCTTACAGAGCGAGAGGCGCTCGCTATAAAGCGGCAATGAAGAACAAGGACGGCCCGTCAAGATGGCAGGACGAACATAGAGAGCCTCCAGCATTAGCCAGGCAGGGCTTGCAACTCACCTCGTGTCGTGGTTTAACGCCAGCCAGCAAGAAAGCCCCACGCGACCGCTCGCTCGCTCCCCCGCCCCCAGTGGGACGGGGAGACAATCGGAAGGGCGAAAGTGAGAAAACTCATGGCTTGAAACGAAAACAGTCTAATCATTTAAAAGAAACAACAACAACAACAACAACTTGTAAGGAAAAGAAGAAAAAAAAAATGACAGAGAATGGGGTGCAGGCAGCATGCCAGGGGTCTGGAGCCTGACGGATGATGGGGAGCGGGGGGTGGAATGTGGAGGAGGGAAAGGAAGCGGGGGGGACGACGGGGGGGATGGGACAGGAGATAGAAGAGCAGGGGATGCGGGGGGAAACAACTCGCGTGGGTTAAAAACTCGAATGGGTGAAGGGGGCGGGCTGGAGCAGCAGGGGGCATATATGGGGGAGAAACACACGCCGGGGAGAGGGTAGGTGAGGGTACAGAGGTGCATGGGGGGACACGGGGGGGAGATGACCTACCCCAGGGAGCCCACCCAGGATGATCCACAGCAGGTAACTCACCTGGGATAACCCGCAACAGAGCATCCACACCAGATCATCCACACTGGGAGGACCCCCAGCAACGCCCCTCAAACTGCTTGTGCTTCACCCCCAGTCTTCCCCAAACTGGGGAGTTTTTTGCTTTTTCAAAATACTCAGTTTGGGGTGTGTTTCAGTGCTTTTCCACAACATAAAAAGGGGTGATCTTTCGGTTGTGGGTTTGTGCATGAAAATGGGGTGGGTTTTTTGCTTTGCAGCGGCACCAATCCAGGCGGATTTGGCTTTCCCAGGAGTCCCAAAGTCGTTTGTTTTTTCCCCGTTGCAGACCCAGAATCAGGGGGTTTGGGGTTGTCCTGGTTTCAGCTGGAATAAAGTTCATTTTCTTCCGAGTAGCTGGTACAGGGCCATTTTGGATTTAGGGTGAGAATAACGTTGACAACACCCCGATGCTGTAGTTGTTGCTAAGCAGTGTTTATACTAAGTCAGGGACCTTCCATCTCCTCATACCGCCCTGCCAGCAGAGGCTGGGGGCGCACAAGAAGAGTCGCTGAGCTAAGGGAGGATTCCAGGTAAACAGGTCAGCTCGAAATACACCACCTCCTTTAAAAGTTAAGAGCGATTGGAACACTTAAAATCAGCATTTAGGCTAATCGATACCATTTTGAACACCTTCTTAGCATACAAGTAAACACTCTTGCCGGTGTTGGAAAACGTCTCCTCCCTTCCTTACAGCAC
>NW_027439664.1:0-20119 GCF_964188355.1 Buteo buteo
TGGGGTGTGATAGTCTCAATCTATAGATAATACTTTGCTCAGCTTGTCTCCTAATCTTTGCTATAAAATGAGGGCCATTGTCAGATGACATTCTTACAGGCACCCCACATTTTGGTATTATCTCTTTGAGCAAGACTTTGACTACTTCCCTTGCTTTCTCGGTGCGACAAGGGAAAGCCTCGGGCCACCCAGTAAAGATATCAACTAAAACTAGGATAGATCCTTCTTTTCAAGGCAATTCTATAAAGTCAATTTGCTAATATTCTCCTAAAAAATTTCCTTATTTCATAATCCCAAAGATGATCTTATTACTGATTCGGGGACATTTTTATATATAAGTTTCACATCCGCTTCTAATTGTTTAAACAATCTTTGTCGTATTTCACTTTCTGTTCCCCGATATACTTTGTGATGTTCAGCTCGGGCAATTTCTCTTATTATTGTGGGTGGGACTATTATTTGACCTGTCGGTGTTACAGCCTATCCTGTTTCATTTTGTTAGCCTGCAATCTAATAATTAATTCTTCATCTTTTTCGTTATAATTTGGAGTTTCTTTAGGCAATTTTATACTTTTCTCTGGAACTAGTGCTAGGATGCCTTTTTCCGCAGCCTCTTTAGCAGCTTTATCGGCCAGTCGGTTACCTGCGTTCGGACCGGTCTTACCTAACTGATGTGCTTTACAGTGCATTATCGTGACTGCTGTTGGTTTTTGAATGGTTTCTAACAATTTCAGTATTTGTTCTGCGTGCTGAATGGTGGTTCCTTGCGCGGGCAACGGTCCTCTTTCTCTCCGTATCGCTCCATGCGCACGTACTACTCCAAAAGCATACTTTGAGTCTGTCCAAAAGTGTTGACTCGCTTTCCTTGACTTAGTTCCAGAGCTCGAATGAGAGCTATCAATTCAGCCTTTTGGGCAGATATCGTCGAAGGCAAAGTTGGCAACACAATTACCTCCTCAGTAGTTATTGTCTATCTTGATAAACGTTTTCCTTCACAGATGGAACCGCTTCCGTCGGCATACAGTTCCCAATCTGTTTCTTCTAGCGGCACATCTCAGAGATCCAGTCAGCTGGAGTAAACTCTTTCGATTGTCTGCAAGCAGTCACGTTCCAGTTCTCCTCCTTTAACTTGATCGGTTGTTGAAAACGCAACAGGGTTAACGGTGGTAGTAGCGTTTAGGTAAACATCATCTTGTTCCAGCCACACCACTTGGTATTTCAGCATCCTGCTAGGGGATACCCAATGCCCCCCTCTCTGTTTTAGCACAACAGTTATCATATGGGAAACGTACAGTAATCCTTTGTCCTCTAATCCTTTGTCCTCAGGTGAACTTACGAGCTTCCTGGATCAGTAGCACAGTTGCAGCGACGGCTCTCGGACGACCAGAGCATCCCAGACTCACATTACCTAATCGCTTCGAGAAGTAGGCCACAGCTCGCCCACTTGGCCCTACGTATTGGGCCAGGATACCCAGAGCTATACCTCTTCTTTCACGAGCAAAAAGTTCAAGTGTCTTCTTTGTGAGATCTGGCAGGCCTAGGGCTGGCACCCCTCTTACAGCCTGTTTCAGTTCTTGGAAAGTAGCTTTCTCGGCATCGGTCCAATCCATCGTTTGAGGTTTTGAGCTGCTCCTATAAAGGTCGGGCCAGCAAGCCACAATTTATAATCTACAGGTGACACCACTCGACCATTCCCGGCAACGCTCGTCATTAATTTTTTTCGTCTTAGGTTCGGGGAGACGACAAATTGCCTCTTTTCTCTCAGTTCCCAATTGTCTCTGTCCTTTTAGGATTTTAAAACTCATTTAAATAAGTTTCTTCTTTCTGGGTTATTTGGGTTTTTTTCTTTTGACGCTCGATATCCACCGATTCCCCAAAAGTTCAAAAAGTTAATAGTTAGCTTTGTGCATTGTTCTTCCGTCTCAGCTACAATTAACAGATCACCCATATATTTCAGCAAGATTTCTTGATTATTTTCTTTCTTCCAAATCTCTAATTCTCGTGCCAATTGATTTCCAAAAATGGTAAGACTATTCTTAAAGCCTTGAGGCAAGACTGTCCGCGTATATTGTGTTTTTCTCCCAGTCTCAGGATTTTCCCATTCCAAAGCAAAAACCTCTTGACTACTGGCATCCAAGGGAATACGGAAAAAGGCATCTTTTCGGTCTAACACTGTGAACCATTCTTGTTTCTCCGTTAGGGTTGCTAACAAAGTATAAGGATTTGCTACTACCGGATGAATATCTTGTACTATTTGATTTATTGCTCTGAGGAGGTCTTGAACTAATCTACCATCTTTTTCATTAGCCTTTTAACAGGCAAGATCGGGGTGTTATATCTGGATTCGCATTCTATTAACAATTTGTATCTTAAAAATGTTTGTATTACCATTGCTAACCCTTTCCGACTTTCCGGTCTTAGGGGGTATTGTTTAATTCTTACCGGATTCCATCCTGGCTTTAAATCAACTCTCACAGGTTCTGCTTTTTGGATTTACCAGGAACTTCCCAGTCCAGACGATTGGAATTACAGCATTAGACTTTGACTGGTATAATCTTCTGCTTTCGGTAACCATCCTGTTAACAACAAAGCCACTGCTTCGATACGTTTAGTTTCTGGAATTGAAGTTTTAATCTCTCCATTTTTTAATTTAACTTCTGCCTCTAAGTTCTCAAATAGATCTCTCCTTAACAGGGTTTTAGGAGAATCTGGCACATACAAAAACTGCTGAGTGACCCATTGCTTTCCTAATTTCATTGTTAAAGATTTAAAGAAGGGTCTAGTTTCTCGTTCACTTGTTGCACCGACACCACCAATTTCTTCAAAACTTAACTCTCCCTCTAAGGTATTTAAAACTGAAAAGGTGACTCTAGTGTCAATTCAAATTCCATTTTCTGTTCTCCCGGTTTAGCTGTAACCAGAGGTTCTGCTGGGAGACTCCCCTCCGGTCCCCGTCAGATACGTTCACTTAAAAAGAACAAATCTACCTATGGCACTTTATTCCATTTACTCTCTCTCTCCTACAAAACAACAGTAATTGCAATATAGTATTGTAACTCAAAGTTCTGTTTGTTTACCATTTTTCCTGCAATTCACCCCAATGTGCCAATAAACGTCCCAACGGTGATGGTTTTGGTAACTTTTCATCAGCGGTTCCATTTCCTGCACTCTTATTCTTAAACAATTTTGCTGATGCCTTTATACTTCTATACATTCAAATACCAAATACCAAACAAATGCAAATGACAGTTGTCCCAAATAATACACAAAGTCCAACCCAGCAATAGCTTTCGCTTATGACTTACGGGCAGACGCCTAGGCTTCCACTGCAGACGGGTACCCTCCAAGCCCCAACCCTGCGAAGCTTTCGCCGCGCCTCACGGGCAGGCTTTCCAAACAAATTCCAAAGCAGCGGCGCCTTACCTTTTTTTCCAGGGAACGCTGCGAGGAGCTTTGCGAGTCGAGGGTGACGGTTCTCCCCGAGAATACCTCGGTGCCGGCCGGAGTTCGATCGACACTCGATCTCGTCCAGTCTCACTCGCAAGGTCCCATCTGGGTCGCCAAAACCGTTCCCGAAATCCGGAATAAAACTCCTTAACACCAACCTGAAGTTAAGCAGCGGGCACTTTGTTTATCGCAGCGCTGGGGACACGGGGGATCGCTCCTCCAAAGGCGTGTCCCGCTTAGTATCAAAATCCATCAGTTTTTACAGACTTTTCCTGTCAGGTCATTGTTACCTAAGCTCCTTCCGTAAAAATGCATACTATGCTCGTTCTTAAATTTAACCTTTATAATGATCGGTCCTTTGATTATATAACCTTATCAATATTCTTATTTAAAAACAATCATTGGTCAGTTACACTTAGCTCTGCTGACTGGCATCTTCGATCCTCAAATGGAGATGGGAAGGGTAAGGGGGTTTCCAAGCAGCAAACTGGCGTCCCCGACGGTTTCCTTAGTTTCCTGAAACAGAAGGTAGGAGAACCAGTAACTTCCTGGTGAGGTTTCTAGGGTTAGCTCTTTCAAACTTTAACAATACTAAGGTTCCTAGAGTCACGCGTAACACAGCTCCTCCTAAAGTTTCTATGGCTACGTTTCAAACTTAACGATCCTATACGTTATGCTTCACAATTTTACTTCTTAATCAAACCTAACTCTTCTATGTGATTAAATTTTGATTTCTTTACCGGAATATTTGCAACAGCTGGAGCCCAGCAGGAACAGGGGGGACACGGCCCGACCCCCCCAGCGCCTCACCTCCTCCTCCCCTGGGCTCCCTCACGGCCCCTCCACTCGTGCAAAGGGAGCGCAAACGCAGCCCGGAGGGCAAAGGGGACGGGCGGCCAGCGTTTATTCAGTCAGTCGCGTGCCTATCGAGTCCTGCCAGCGAGTCTGCTCTGGGGCTCGGGGCGCCCCCCGGCGCTCCCTCTGCCCCTCGGACACCTCTGATAGCCTATTTCCATACATTCTGTATGGCACGTCTAAATATTGGGATGGTTTTAATATTTTGTACCAGCTGTGGAAACTGGTTTGCTGCTAGGTGACTGCAAAAGTGAGATTTGGTAAATAATTATTAGAAATCTTACACTAACACTACGATTGAAACAATAGACAAAAGTATAGCCAAGCAATCGACTAGCAGAGGTAGGTACTCCTAAGTTTTGCAGTTCTTTGCTCTTATGACTAGATGTTCCTGTACGCTGGATGAGAACAATGCTGAAACTGACCACGTGTGATTGAACCTGCGTTAAGCTTCAAGATCAAAGAACAAGGACAAGAATAAAGACTTCGAGGACAGCCAGCAAGAACTTCAGATGGGTCGGTGGTTGCAAAAGCAGCCCTTCGTCTCAAATGGATCCTTCATTGCACGTGATCGGACGTAGGCAGTACTATGATAATCGGTTGCCGTCGTTTTTATGTATATGTATACTAATCTGATTAACATGCAATTAGTTATTCTGTATAACCTGTTTGTGCTAAAGCTGTGGCATGCACGCTAGGTGGAACTATCCCCCGTGCAGCCAGCGCTGCAATGAAGAATGCCTGCTTTCTAAAACTCCAAAACGAGTCTTAGGGAGTTTCTTCGACTGGCTTTTCAGTATCAGGGGTACAAGGGAGGAAAGGAAAAAAAAAAAAAAAAAAAGGCAGCGGTGTGGGAAAGAGAGGGGACCAGGGGAAGGGGCAGGGAGGGACCAGAACGCGGAAGAGGGGAGACAGGGCCCCGAGGGCCCGGGGCTCACCACAGCTCTTGGCACTGCCAGGAGAATTTGCCAGTTGAGACGCTTCTTTCTGCTCCTCTCCCGCTCCCCTCCTCTTCTGTAACTCCGGCGGCGCGGCCGTCCTCCCCCTAGGAGAACACGCGTCTCATAGGTCTTGCGAGACGAGGCCTCCTAGGCACGGAGCCTCGCTCGCTCGCACACTACGTGGCCGTACCGCACCGTCGGTGCCGCATCCGGACCCTGCGGTGCACCTCGGCGGTCTGACCTGCTGCGGACTACGAAGAGGGATCCTTCCACACGCGGAGAGGCAGGCTCTCTCTTGCCTGCAGCGGGAGGCAGCTGCCGGCCGGCCAGCCTTCCATTTCTTCTTCTCTACCTTTCTCTGGCCTCTCCAGCTTCAGCCGCAGCAGCTCCTGCCCGCAGCCGGTAAGCGCCCCGCCTGTCCCTTTGTGCTCCCGCGCCGCGAGGAGAGGGAGGCCGGGCAGAGACAGCCCGTGCGAGCTTTCCTTGCCGGCGGCGTTTCCTTACCGGGAGGAAGCAACGAGCGCGGCGGCACCTCCCGCCGGTGCCGCATTACCGTTACCGTCGGACGGCACGTGCAGGACCGCGGCAGCCGCGCGCACTCGCAGCCTCCGAGCTGCAGTACCGAACATTGGTCGCGGGGTGGCAGCGGCGAGCGCTTGGCACAACGCGCCAGCGCGCATGGGCGGCACCCCAGCTGCAGTACCGAAGTCTGTTCAACAGGTGGCGGAAGAGAGCGCTGGCGAAACGCGCCGCCACCGCGCGTGCGCGGCTCCGCGCTGCTGTACCGCGTTTCGGTTGCTAGGCAACAGCAGGAGGGCGGCAAAAGGCGCCACCGCGCATGCGCGGCTCCCGACCGCCAGGGCCGCGTTTTGGTTGCCAGGCAACAGCAGGAGCGCCGTCAACCGCGCCGCCGCGCATGCGCGGTTGCCGAGGCGCCATGTCGCGTTTTGGTTGCCAGGCAACAGCGGCGAGCGCCGTAAAAACCGCAGCGCGCATGCGCCCTTGCCGAGCTGCCGTAACGCGTTTCGGCTGCTAGGCAACAGGAGCAGGCCGTAAACCGCGCCGCCGCGCATGCGCGATAGCCGAGGCGTCGTGTCGCGCCTCGGTTGCCAGGCAACAGGGGCCAGCGCCGTAAAAGTCGAACCACGCATGCGCGCTTGCCGAGCAGCCGTAAAGCGCCTCGGCTGCCCGGCAACAGCTGGACCCCCACCCCCCCCCCCCCACCGACGCACTCCACCGCGCATGCGCCCCTCCCCAACGCCACTTCCCACCTTCGGTCACCGGGCAGCAGCAGCCGCATCCCCGTAACGATCCTCTTCGGAGCATCAGCTGCACGAGGGACGACTGACAGCTCAGACCAGTAGAGACCAGACACAGGCGGCAACTACTTACTGGGGGCACAGGGATTACGTTGCCCTGCCCTTTCCCCACTCGCAGCCCGGGCAGTCATCTTCATCGTCTCCGTTCCAAAGAGCACCCGAGTGGCTGGAGCGTTTACAGCAGTCAAGTGCAAAGAACAGACCATTCGGGTGGTCGCTTCTGCCCCTGCCCTCCCCACCCCGTTATCTACAGAGGAGAAGCAGCACAGGGAACCTGCAAATGGGGGGGGGGGGAAGGGGGGGGGGGTGTCCCCTGGAGCAAGCCCCAAGGACTGCTGTATCCCCTCTGAATGTGGCATCAGGGTTGCGGGAGCGACAGCAGCCAGCCAACAGATGCTGGCGAGAGATTTAAAAAAAAAAAAATAACGCCTGGTTCCGGTGACAGCCTGAAGGCAGGCCACAAGAGACCCAAAGCTGCTCTGTGCCAGAGGGGCAGCTCTGTCCAGCAGGAAACGCCGCGTCCCAGCGCACCAGATGCCAGCGGCCCACCTGCAAGCCAGCGATACCCTGGCGACCCTGGGGCTCGGTTGGGGTGGGCGCACCTTTCCTCACCTCTGAGCCATCAGAACTCTGCTCTCCCAATCCTACACGCACGCAAGGCTTCTTGTGCGGGGCTCGTCTCTTATCGAAGAGACGCTGCACGGTGTTACTTACCGCCCCGCCCTCCGGCGTGCAAAGGAATCAGCCGTGAAGCAGGGATAGCAAAGAGGCCTGTCGGGATATTAGTAGTCCTCAGCAGACGACCGTAGAGCCCTCGAGGTTCCATCTTTGCTCCCTACAGGAGCGTGGCTCCGCACTCCTTGCCGCTCCCGCCGGCAAGCGACACAATTGCCCTTTGCTGCCTGCAACAGGCAGTACCTGCACGGCCCCAGTAATGCCGCTTACAGAGCGAGAGGCGCTCGCTATAAAGCGGCAATGAAGAACAAGGACGGCCCGTCAAGATGGCAGGACGAACATAGAGAGCCTCCAGCATTAGCCAGGCAGGGCTTGCAACTCACCTCGTGTCGTGGTTTAACGCCAGCCAGCAAGAAAGCCCCACGCGACCGCTCGCTCGCTCCCCCGCCCCCAGTGGGACGGGGAGACAATCGGAAGGGCGAAAGTGAGAAAACTCGTGGCTTGAAACGAAAACAGTCTAATCATTTAAAAGAAACAACAACAACAACAACAACAACTTGTAAGGAAAAGAAGAAAAAAAAATGACAGAGAATGGGGTGCAGGCAGCATGCCAGGGGTCTGGAGCCTGACGGATGATGGGGAGCGGGGGGTGGAATATGGAGGAGGGAAAGGAAGCGGGGGGGACGACGGGGGGGATGGGACAGGAGATAGAAGAGCAGGGGATGCGGGGGGAAACAACTCGCGTGGGTTAAAAACTCGAATGGGTGAAGGGGGCGGGCTGGAGCAGCAGGGGGCATATATGGGGGAGAAACACACGCCGGGGAGAGGGTAGGTGAGGGTACAGAGGTGCATGGGGGGACACGGGGGGGAGATGACCTACCCCAGGGAGCCCACCCAGGATGATCCACAGCAGGTAACTCACCTGGGATAACCCGCAACAGAGCATCCACACCAGATCATCCACACTGGGAGGACCCCCAGCAACGCCCCTCAAACTGCTTGTGCTTCACCCCCAGTCTTCCCCAAACTGGGGAGTTTTTTGCTTTTTCAAAATACTCAGTTTGGGGTGTGTTTCAGTGCTTTTCCACAACATAAAAAGGGGTGATCTTTCGGTTGTGGGTTTGTGCATGAAAATGGGGTGGGTTTTTTGCTTTGCAGCGGCACCAATCCAGGCGGATTTGGCTTTCCCAGGAGTCCCAAAGTCGTTTGTTTTTTCCCCGTTGCAGACCCAGAATCAGGGGGTTTGGGGTTGTCCTGGTTTCAGCTGGAATAAAGTTCATTTTCTTCCGAGTAGCTGGTACAGGGCCATTTTGGATTTAGGGTGAGAATAACGTTGACAACACCCCGATGCTGTAGTTGTTGCTAAGCAGTGTTTATACTAAGTCAGGGACCTTCCATCTCCTCATACCGCCCTGCCAGCAGAGGCTGGGGGCGCACAAGAAGAGTCGCTGAGCTAAGGGAGGATTCCAGGTAAACAGGTCAGCTCGAAATACACCACCTCCTTTAAAAGTTAAGAGCGATTTGAACACTTAAAATCAGCATTTAGGCTAATCGATACCATTTTGAACACCTTCTTAGCATACAAGTAAACACTCTTGCCGGTGTTGGAAAACGTCTCCTCCCTTCCTTACAGCACCGCTGCAGGGAGATAACCCTGGGAGGCTGCGGGACGAGGTCGTACGCAATCAGAATCTACGCTTACGGATCCACCACAACAGCTACAGCCCTTGCGCTGCTGCTGCTGCTGCTTTGCATCTTGCTCGTTTGGTGAATAAAGCTGAAAGTGAAGTGGAAAACTCCAAAGAGCAAAAGGAAAAATAAAGAATAAATCTCAATCATTCACTTTACACTAAAAAGGCGTGCCCATGTTTATATACGTCCAATAAAAATACTTATACTATAAAAGTATTTCATTTTCCTTTCCCATTACCTTAACTTGCACAGCTCTGAATACATACCATTAAATTATCTCTCTCCAAAGTACACAGTTATAATGGGACTAGGGGTTTTTGTGCGTGTTACAGAACGCGGAGGGACACCTGGCCAGCTGAGCTGCCCAAGAGAGGTGCTACTGAACTGCCAGGGAAACGCACCATTGAAAGCCAGACAGAAAGAAAGTACTTCAGAGCACTCCGTCAAAACATCAGGAAAAAAAACCCATAACATTCAGTTGCCTCTCTTTTTAAACGTTGAGAAAAATACCTAACTGCTTACATACACCTAACAAATCAAATACTACAGCTATTTGGCAGTTAGTTTAAACAATGCAAGTCAATTTGTAAAATCCCCAGGGCTGCAATACCTCAGACTACCAAAAAGGACTGGCGGGTTTCCTAATGCTTTTGGCAGTACTGAAGCAGGCAGAGCAACACGTTTTCATGTTATCTCGACTGTTACAACTGAGAAACCAAAGACCAGTGATGCCACCAACTTTAGGAAGATGGGCTGTGCTTGGGTCTTTGGAAGGAAATTGACTTTTTTTTTTTTTTTTTCTCTTTTTTTAAAAGAGAGTGAAAAGTCTCGTTACTGATGACTTCTACTGTCAAGTCGATCACCTCTGAAGATCCACTCTGATGGGAAGTTCCTAAAACAAAATCTCTTTGAGAGAGAAAGACTTCCATTTTGGAAAATCTCTTTCCAACTGAAGTCAAAATTACGCACTGTAGGTTCAAGGAAAAAATACATTACTGAAGCAGTAACTCATCAAAAACACCTCAGGACTCACTGTCACTAGTTACAAGGCTGCTAATGCTTCCTGGGAAAGCCTGGAAAACACACAGATGCGACGCCCGTTTTGTCCTGTTTTGTCCACGTCTCTTCTTTGACCTTGATTGCTTTTAGTACAGATGCTAATTATCTCCGTAACGTTTTTGAGTACTACTAGAAGATATTTAAAAAAAAATCATTGACTGTAAAAGCATAAAGCTTTTATCATGAAAACAAAGGCTGTTTCTTCTGAACAGCTGAACTCTTACGAACAGTTCCTTCCCTCTTTTAGGACAAAATTATTTTCACAGTATCATTTACTAGCAAGCACAGAGCAACAGAAGATTATGCTTTCAGGAAGAGAAAATAAACTGCGGGAAGTAAACTTTGTATAGGTGTAACATGCTCCGGAACAGAACTTATTTTTAGTATTTCTGTTAAAATATTTCATGTAAAAAAAAGTAGAAGGAGAGTTGGCACACTCTCAACGTTAAAGTCCGTACCGCAAGTACCTTTGGAAAAATGCAGACACACATCGTAGGCGTACCTTGTACTTGCAGGCCACTACGGAATCTTTCCATCCGTCTCGTACCGTCACGGCAGAAGAAAGGGCAACCACGGCGAAACGGTGCCAGCTGACATCCAGCTGAGAGAAGAAAAAAAAACATTAGCACAAAGCTGGGTAGGAACCCAAAGCTGCCCTTTTTTTTTGTGAAGGTTTGCGAAGACAGTACGACTGAGCGGAGGAAAAAGTATTTTTGCGTCATCTACGGTACAGTTGTTGACACAGGCCACTAGAGCTTTTGCATTTTTCAGACAACCGCGCCCTTTTTTTTTTCCTTTCTTTTTTTGACTCATCGGCAACTTTACTTTCACTAGAACTCACTTTCCTAGATACACGCAGGTGACAGACATAGAGACCTACCTACATTTTCTCAAGCCTTAGTATAGCCGAGGCTTCATCACCCTATACGTCCCAAGTTGAGTATTTTTGCTAAAGAGCACAGCAACACATCTGTCCTTGTGAACTGCCTCGTTGCAAAAAAGGAATCATTTTTTCCAGGCCGTTGCTCCGAACGGGCAAGATCTTTTAAAACCGCAGTTGTGCCACCAAACCCGCTCAGGGTCCCTCCTAGCTTTTGACCGCCCTGAGATTTAACAGGCACACGCTCCATTCCATCTTCCAACAGCAAAAATACGCTAACGCTCTCGGACCCAGAGCGCAACCCTACGGATGTCCACGCACACAGCCTGCCGTTTTGATGAGGAGCCACCCAGCATCCCTGCGAGCACAGCTGCACGCGCCAGATCGGTTTCCCCTACGCCGCGAGTTACCGGTTTCGGTGAACGTAGTTTCTGACGCTTTAAACCGAAAACCGTATCTCGACGCTTCGCCACAGCAGAAACGACCCATCGCCAGAACGCGACAAAAACGCAGTAACACCAATTGCAAACCCACAGCAGCAACAGCTCCAGAAATATTTAGACCAGGAACAAGGGAGAAAAACAAAACAGCTTCATCTCACGCACAGGGGAGCGGCAGGCAGAGAAAAGGGTCGGCATTCTGAGCCCTTACAGAAAACGGGCATTCTCCTTCCGTTCCTCAGCCCGTCCGTGAAGGTCTAAATACCGCAACACTACTACGGCAACGTCGAGAGTAGGGAACAGCAGCCCTGCCGCCGGACTTGCCGCTGACCCATGCTATTTACGTAGCAGGACGCGTAAGCAGAGGGACGCGTTTTGCCACACGCAGCCCTGAACTTCCTGAAAATTTACGTTTACCAAAAAAGCCATTTGGAACGTATTGCCAAACAACATTCGGCAAGAAAGCTTTGATGCGTTTGACACACGCAAGTTTTTGGTCACTTGCTATTTGCTTCCTGTTGCTGCTGCTGTTCTTCCTTCAGAAATTCTACTCGTCGCCCAGTTATTCACTACTGGTTCAAGCATTTGCCTTCCTGGTATTACCAGCACATTCACAGAGGCAAGTAACTTAATTGCTCTTCTACAGTTATCCAAACGACAATTACAGCCATGAAAGAGAAGGAGAGGTCAGGCAGCAGAAGAGCTCTGCAGGCTGGCACCAGTCAATATTGCACTCTCTAAAACCAAACAACAACAAAACAAAACCGTGACCCTGTATCCTTCTTTTTTTTTTTTTTTTCCTTCTTCTTTCAGAGCTCATCCCTGCCTCAGCATTTTGTCTTGTCAGAGCACGAAGCGCAGGTGATCCGTACCCTGACGACTTCTGCATGTGATGAATGCCTGTTCAGAAATAGTCCAGATCTGCAAGACTGGTGTCATTTCTATGGTTTTAATCATCATAACTCACATTTTATTTACTCACGCATTTGTGAGGAAACTAATTAACTTTTAGACACTGCCTCTCCTTTTTTTGGGGGGGTGGGGGGGGGGGGGTGGAAATGTGTTAGAGACTGAAAAACATTACAATTCAGAGCTCCCAACCACGAGGGAGCGGTGGAGAAATCAATGAAAGCAAAGACCAACAGCAGCAACGTCAACTGGAAGTTGGCTTTCATTCCGATCACGTACTTAAGCGACTCTCCTTGCAAGTCTATGCCTCGGTCCTAGGAATGACTAGTCCCTTTTTGGAAGGACAAACTTTTTCACTTAAAAGTCCTAGACTGAAGACTCCGCTGAACGGAATGGGGATTGTCCCACGGGACAACATGCCGTCAACACTCTTAATGGGGAAGGAAAAAAAAAAAAAACCAAATAAAAATCAAGTTTAAGTACCAGTTCCCATCACGTTTCACTCATTACATTTCTACTGGCATCTAGGTGCTCAAAAATGAACTACAGGGACACCACATATTCCTAAAAATTCAGTTATACATAAAAAAGTAAAAGGCTATTTCCAACTTGCCCATAAAAATCAGTATGAACAGAGAGAAGAGAAACACTCGACCCTGAAGAAGCTAACAGGCAGCTCTGAATTTACCAGACAGGAAATTTCATTCTTTCCCCTGAAACAAAAACACATCAAGGGACCAGTTCAGGAACAGGGCGCGATCTGTTAACAGCAATTTTTCCATCGTCTTTTCTGCACTAGCAGCAAATTTGCCTTCCCTGTGGGTTTAACGTGGAGCACCTGTAGTGCCCTCGAACTCGCAAGTGTTTCTCTCCGCCCCCCCAGCCCGATACGTGCGATTACCTGAGCAGCAAGCGGAATTAACCAGGCAGGATTTTCTTCGTGCGACGCGGAAGGTGACACTGGGAGAAGAGGAGACAAAGAAATGAACCTGCTTGTCACACCCAGCCAACGGTGAAAAGGCAGGGGAGGATTCTGCCGGAAGGGCTCTGCACCCCAGGAGCTCCCGCCGGCCGGTTTCTCTCCCCTTTGCCCGGTACCGAGGGGATGACGACACCTCGCGCGCGTCCCCTCGCGGGGGGGGCTGCCCCAGGTGAGCCGGGGGACCCCCACCTCGCTTCTGCCCGCGGGAACGGACCGGGAGAGACACTCCACGCAGAGAGAGGAGCGTGGCGTGGATTGCATGCCCGAGGGAAGAGGCCGGGCTCCCCGCTGGCAGAAGGACAACTCGCCTCCCTGCTGCTCGGAGCTGCTTGCTGCGGACAGCCCTGCCTGCGCCCGGCCGCTCTTCGGCCGTGCTGGGAGCGCGGTCCGGCCGACAGACGCCCCAGCGAAAAGACGCTCCAGCTAATCGCGCCTCCTGCTCGTTACAGCTGCAGGTACTTTTGCCTCTGGCTAATGCACGCTCCAGACAGCGGACACCCCGCCTCGTTCCAGCTCCCGCTTGCTACAGTTCTGGCTCCTTGAAGCCCCAGCTCCGCACTGAAGCTCCGGCTGATTTCAGCTGCTTCTCCTTACAAGCTCCAGCTATGTGCAACGGTCTGGGCTTTCCATAAGGTTATCTATCAACTGCTGTCAAAACTGGAGCGTTAGGATTAAACATCAGAGTTACACGCCAAGTAAATATCCATTAGTTTGGGCGATTAATTACTTGACGACTATTCTGAGCGGCGCAGAAAGAAGAGCTGGACTCAAAGAGGGCACGTGGAGTCTGAAAAGCACCTTTCCCCCCCGCAGACCATCACAGATGTTGAGTTCGGCCTGCTGCGTGCCGGCCTCCCGAACTTCGGCGTCCGACACAACCAGACCCCCATCTCCGGGGAGGGACCACGCACCCTGCCTGCCCCCCGCTTCCCCCCGCAGCCCCCAACACCCTCCCACCCGCCTGCAAAACCAGCCAAGCCGGCTCCCGCTTTTGGCCCCCACACCAGCTGACTCGGGGCCCATTTGGGAGCCAAAAAACCCGGCCGCTGAGCCTGTTCTCAAGGCCCAAACACGCAGGGCCGGACCTCTGTTTCTGGGCCCAAAGCTGCGCAGCTCGGTCTGTTTCCGAGCCCCCAAATCAGCCACGCGAGCCTGTTGTCAAGCCCCAGGAACGGAAAACTTGTTCTCCATTTCTGACCCTGCAGTGCCCACGGGCGACGCCGAGCGTAGCCACCCCACAGCCCTGCACCCCCGGGGCCCCACACGTAGTTTCGGGGAGTGCTCGGGACCTGCGGAGGGCCCGGCCCCACGCCTCTGCGGGGCAGCCCCAGCACAGGCAGGGCGTCGCTTCACGATTGCCGTTTCAGGCTTTATTTCCCCGCCACCAGCGGCACGGCCAGGCCCCCACCCCAAACCCCCCAGCCGAAGCACCCCCGCGGGTAGCCGGGCCAAGCCACCCGGAAAACAAGAAAACCAAAGAGGGAACAAGACAGAGACCGTGGGGAAAGGCAAGGAGAAGGACACAGAAACAGAGAGAGCGCGGGAGGGATAGGGAGCAGGACAGAGAGATGGAGCAAGAAAGGAAAAAAGGACGGGAGGCAGAACCAAGGGAAAGAGAGACAAGGATGGGGAGCAGGACAAAGGGACGGAAGAGGAAAAAAAAAATAGCAACGGGCTGCAGGACAGAGATGAAGGGATTCAATAGACACAGGGAGCATGACAGAAGGACAGAGAGGAGACAGACAAAAGGGACAAAGAGCAGGCCAGCATCGGAGGGGAAAAAACCAACTGCGATGGGCAGTGGGAGAGAGATACGGAAAAAGAAAAAAATACTGAGGAACAGAAAAAAGAAAGAAGCGACAGCTAGCTGGACAGGGGGACACAGTTAGAAAGGGCGGGAGAGGGAACGGGGCAGAGAAAGACAGACAGAAAAGGTAGCGAAAGAAAGCAAGGCAGAGGGACAGCAAACAGGGCGGGGGGGGAAGGGACAGGGGTCTGGACAGAGGTGGAGAAATAAGCAGCAGGGACAGAGAAAAAGAGACAGAAAGAGGGACAGGGAACATGGCAGAGAAGGAAAAATCAGGACAGCGGCAGGACGGAGATCAAAAACTGGGACGGTCCTCAGGACAGAGAGGAATACGAATACGAGCAGGGAGCGGGACAAAGGGATACAGCGAGAAACGACGGGACAGGAAGCAAGACAGCGCGACAGACAAGAACAATGACAACGAGAGAGAGAGAGCGTGCGCGTGAGAAGCACAGGGGGTTGGGAAATTTAGAAAGAGAGGTATCAGGAGCCCTGCAGAGAGAGGGAGGGTGAATAAAAAAAGGGGCAGGAAGCAGCACAAAGGGTCACAGAGAGTAAGAGATGAACAGGAAGGAGGACGGGGACAGCGAGATCCAGAATGACAAAAATAAACAGCAACGGCGAGCAAGACAAAGGGATAGAGACAGAAACAGAAAGTAGGAAGAAGAGAGATAGGAAGGCAGGGACACAGAGCGACACGTACAGGTACGGAGAGGAAAAGAACACTAGGGGAACAGGCCAGAGAAATTGGGAGGCGGGGAAAGAGGCGGATGCAGATCAGGACAAGGAGATGGAAAAGGAAAAAACAGCGACTGGCTGCAGGACAAAGACGGGGCGGGGGGGGGGGGCGGGGAGAGGGAGAGGGAGCAGGACAAGAACGCAGAGAGAAAAAGAAAGGGGGGCAGGCGAAGGAAAGGGTGGGGGGAAGAGGGAGCAGGACAAGAGAATAGACAGAAGAGGAGAGGTACAGGGAAGCAAAATAAAAATAATAAAAAACAAACAAACAAACAAAAAAAGTCACAGCAGCAAGAGAAAGCGAGGGGGTCAGGAGAGGGGGAGGGAGGGAGGGACCGGGAGGCACAAGAGGAGCGACAGGGCCCCGGAGGCCCAGGACTCACCACAGCTCTCGCTCTTGGAGCTGCCAGGAGACCTTGCCAGTGCAGACGCTTCTTTCTCCTTCTCTCCTCCCTTCCTCTTCTGTAACTCCAGTCGCTTGGCTCTCCTCCACATAACGGAACACGCGAGCGTCTCGCGGCTCTTACGAGATGAGGCCACCTAGACACATAGCCTCGCTCGCTCGCTCACTACGTGGCCGTACCGCGCTGCTGGTCATGCATACAGACCCTGGCAGCCTGACCTGCTGCGGACTACGAGGAGGGATCCTCCCACACCCAGAGAGGCAGGCTCTCTCTTGCCTGCAGCGGGAGGCAGCTGCCAGCCAGATGGCCTTCCGTTTCTTCTTCTTTACTTTTCTGTGGCCTCTCCAGCTTCAGCAGCTCCCGTCCACAGCCAGCAAGCGCTCCGCCTGTCCCTCTGTGCTCCCGCGCCACGAGGAGAGGGAGGCCAGGCAGAGACAGCCCACGCGAGCCTGAGGCTGCTGCAGTCAACGGCATCCCCGGGGACGAACAGACAACCGCACTCACAGCGTGGCCTCTGGGAGAGGGAAAGAGGCAGCAGTGACCGTTATTACTGTAGCTCGACCCTGGCCAGAGCCCCTCCTTCCGCAGGGGCTTCCGCAGACGCCGCTCGTTCCCCGCGCCGCTGCTAACGGCACCCACGTTCAGGGAGACTCGAGAACATGGGAGGGCCAGCTTGCTGCCCTCACGACAGGGCTCGGGGGCTGCCTGCGGCTACAGCACAGGCTTCAGGGGAGGGGCTGGAGCTGGGGGCAGCCGCACGGGCCGAGCGGGGCCGGGGGAAGGCACCGGGGGAGCTCCGGCGACTCGGGGAGGCGCCCGCTGGCCGCGCCTGGGGGGTGCCCGCCTCCGTCCCCTCTTCCCTTCTATCGGCTCTCGGGGAACTGCCTGGCGCTGCCCTGGCCCGGCTCGCCTCCGGCGGACCGGGAGCCTGCCGCGGCGGCCGCTTCGCAGCTTCCCGTCCCGCCAGCGCCCGGCGGCCAGCGGGCAGGAGGCACCCCCCGGCCCCTGCCCCTGCCCCCGCCGGAGGGGATCGCTCGCCTCACCCGCGGTCCCGGCGCTCGCCCGCTGCCGCCCAGACCCGCGCCCTGCGCGCCACCACGCTGCACCCGGACACCGCGCATGCGCCGGAGGGGCCGGAGCCGACGAGCGAACGCCGGGCTGCCCCACGCGCAGGACGGCGCATGCGCCCGGGTCGCGCGTCCGCACGGCTGGTCGGGGAGCGGGTGCAGCGGGAAGCCCGCGGAAAACCACACGAAACCGGCAACGCTCCTGCGTCTGACCTGGTCGGACTCCGGGGGCCGCGGCGGCAGCAAGGACTACGCCGCGCCCGAGAGCCACGCTGCCGCCCGGCCGCCGAGTCCGCGAAAACTACAGCTCCCGGCATGCCCCGGGAGGCAGCCCGCCCTGCTGCCTGACCCCGAGGGGAAGCCGCTTCCGTTTCCGCCCACCCCCACGCCGGCGCAGCCGCAGTTCCCGCCGAGCCCCCAGCGCCGCTCCGGGCAGCTCCGGCGCGCTTTCGCCGCCCGGCTCCGGCACGGCGCGGCGCGGCACCCCCCCGCCCGGCTCCGGCTCCGGGCAGCGGCCGCCGCCGCCGCTCCGTGCGTCCCACACAGACCCCGCCGTCCTCCTCGGGGCTTTCCCCGGAACCCGCCGGCCGGCTGCGCAGCCCCGCCACGGGGCCCGGTGAGCACCCCCCCCCGCGCGCGCACGTGGTCCCAGCCGCCCTGCGCCCCCCCCCCCCTCGCGCGCACTTGCTCCCAGCCCCCCTGCGAGCCCCCCCCCCGCGCGCACTTGCTCCCAGCCGCCCTGTGAGCGCACCCCCGCGCGCACGTGGTCCCAGCCCCCTGTGAGCCCCCAGGGCTCCCCCCCGGCCTCTGCACCGGCGGCCCCCACCTCCCCCGGGCCACCCCCGCCTCCGACGTTCGCCGTCCGAGGGGCGCCCGGCCCCGCTCACCTTCTCCCGAGGGGCAGCCGCAGCCCGGCCACCGCTCCGCTCCGCTCCTGCCTCGGCTCCCACCGGCCCCGCCCCGGCCCCTCCCCCGGCAGCCCCCCCTTTCCAGGGAGGGGACGGCCCCAGCAGCCTCACTGCCCGCACCTGCGGCTCCTCCAGCCCCGGCCCGCAGCTGGGGGACCGAAACCCGGAACAAAACTTCTCAACACCCATGGGAAGTTAAGCAGCAGGCACTTCCTCGATTGAATGAAAGGTGGCAAGAGTCATCTCATTTGGAAGGGGTGTTAACTGGGGTCAAAATACAGATTTGAATACCCATCTTATTTTAGTTCTAAGACTTGGCGATTGCCAGGTATCATCTTTTCCATTTACCCGGGTCCACCAGCGAGGCCACAAGGGAGATTTCTTCCAGAGAGAGGAGAGAGTTATTAAGGCTGAAGTCCACGATTTGCCTTTCTCCTTCATGAAAAGGTGAGTGGATCATATATCATCACTAGTCACCCAAACAGTTAACCCTGAACTTTTCACCTGTCCTTTAATACAGTCAACTCCAAGCTAAATGTTTTCCGTTATTAAGAGGCGACCAAAGATCATGTAAAATATTATTATACTTTCTACAAACACATCCCCATCTGAGAGCTTTAGCTACTAGAGAAAGTCGTTGGAGTTTGGGGTCAGAGGAGCTGCAAGTATAAACCTTCATTCAGCTCTGTTTAGGATGTGTGATTTTTCTCTGGTTGTCTAAACCAGTCTAAATTTCCATAGACGGTCCCGACTCTGGGTGGCTCTGACAAGGATCCTGGAACTCCAGGAAATTCTAAACATCGTTTTATATTTTAAATATGATCCCAAGTTCCTTCCTGCACTTGTCGCTACGGTTTTGGCAACTGACAGCCCCAAGGGCTGCCTGTACAAGTTTCTCCCGAAGGGCGAGTAAATTAATTCTTTTGTCCATGAGGTGGATGGTTTGGTAATGTTATAATTCACAACGCTCTAATTCCTTCTTTCAAATTTAAAAAAAATAATTGCCTTTTAAATCCATCCCATTTAATTTGCTAAAATGATTCTCATTGTTCTGCATCTTTTCTCAAGTTTTGGTTAAATTCAATGTCAGTATTCTCCACGGAACTAGATTTTCATCTGACTTTGGAATCGGAAGGCAGGCTGTTACTGAGGTTCAATTTTGTGTCTTTACAAAACTTTGAATCAGTTACAAAACTAGATTTTTGGTTTTTTAAACCAAATTACAAAAACGGTTAATATCAAGATTAACACAGCTCAAACAATAATTGTTTCATTTTGTTTATCTCATGTTTGGAACCCCTCGAAAAAAAATACATACACCCTCTAAACACACAAAAAGATTATTGCCCTCGACAATATTCCTAATAGCAACCCCAATAGTATAAACTTTACACAGCTGTTTTCCCAAACAGATAATGTGAAACTTACTTATAGATTTTCAGTTTTAAAGGGCCAGTTTCTTTAGACTTCCAATTTCTTGTTGGTGCTTTCTTTATTCTTGAATAATGAAGCCAAGGTTCTTCTCCCAGACCTTTACCGCTCTAAGGGTTGTTAAAATGACTCGATACGGTCCTTTCCACTTCTCAGTGATTTTACATACATTCAATCTCCTGGTCGGAAGGGATGCGCTGCTACGTCCAATTCTAAGGGTCCAGCTGTGGAGACATACTGACAAAGTTCTTGAAAAGAATTGCTTAAAGAAATCGTAACACCTTTTAAAAACCTATCTCCAAAGGCACTCAAGATACTCAGAACATAGGACTCTTGATATGGTCTTTCATAAAACATTTCATAATGACTTAAATTTTCTTTCTCTTCTGGCTATACTCTGGTTCTTAATAGAGCCATGGGTAATGCTTTAACCCACGTGAGGAGTGAGGTTTCCTGACAAATTTTACTCGACTGTTGCTTAAGGGTATAGTTCATTCTCTCTCTCTCTCTCTCCCCCCCTCCCTCTCTCCCCCCCCCCCCCCCCCCCCCCCCCCGCTTGTGGTCTGTA
>NW_027439665.1:0-20069 GCF_964188355.1 Buteo buteo
TAACCCTAATCCTAACCCTAACCCAACCTTAACCCTAAAACTAACCTTAGCCCTTAAAACTAACCTAATAGAAACCCTAACCCTAACTCCTAACCCTAAGCCTAACCTAACCCTAACCCTAACCCTAGCCGTAACCCTAACCCTAACCCTAACCCTAGCCCTAACCCTAACCCTAACCCTAACCCTAACCTTAGCCCTAACCCTAACCCCTAACCCCTAACCGTAACGCTAACCCTAAGCCTAACCCCTAACCCCTAACCCCTAACCCTAACCATAACCCTAAACCCTAACCCTAACCCTAACCCTAACCCTAGCCCTAACCCTAGCCCTAAGTCGTACCCTAACCCTAATCCTAACCCTAACCCAACCTTAACCCTAAAACTAACCTTAGCCCTTAAAACTAACCTAATAGAAACCCTAACCCTAACTCCTAACCCTAAGCCTAACCTAACCCTAACCCTAACCCTAGCCGTAACCCTAACCCTAACCCTAACCCTAGCCCTAACCCTAACCCTAACCCTAACCCTAACCTTAGCCCTAACCCTAACCCCTAACCCCTAACCGTAACGCTAACCCTAAGCCTAACCCCTAACCCCTAACCCCTAACCCTAACCATAACCCTAAACCCTAACCCTAACCCTAACCCTAACCCTAGCCCTAACCCTAGCCCTAAGTCGTACCCTAACCCTAATCCTAACCCTAACCCAACCTTAACCCTAAAACTAACCTTAGCCCTTAAAACTAACCTAATAGAAACCCTAACCCTAACTCCTAACCCTAAGCCTAACCTAACCCTAACCCTAACCCTAGCCGTAACCCTAACCCTAACCCTAACCCTAGCCCTAACCCTAACCCTAACCCTAACCCTAACCTTAGCCCTAACCCTAACCCCTAACCCCTAACCGTAACGCTAACCCTAAGCCTAACCCCTAACCCCTAACCCCTAACCCTAACCATAACCCTAAACCCTAACCCTAACCCTAACCCTAACCCTAGCCCTAACCCTAGCCCTAAGTCGTACCCTAACCCTAATCCTAACCCTAACCCAACCTTAACCCTAAAACTAACCTTAGCCCTTAAAACTAACCTAATAGAAACCCTAACCCTAACTCCTAACCCTAAGCCTAACCTAACCCTAACCCTAACCCTAGCCGTAACCCTAACCCTAACCCTAACCCTAGCCCTAACCCTAACCCTAACCCTAACCCTAACCTTAGCCCTAACCCTAACCCCTAACCCCTAACCGTAACGCTAACCCTAAGCCTAACCCCTAACCCCTAACCCCTAACCCTAACCATAACCCTAAACCCTAACCCTAACCCTAACCCTAACCCTAGCCCTAACCCTAGCCCTAAGTCGTACCCTAACCCTAATCCTAACCCTAACCCAACCTTAACCCTAAAACTAACCTTAGCCCTTAAAACTAACCTAATAGAAACCCTAACCCTAACTCCTAACCCTAAGCCTAACCTAACCCTAACCCTAACCCTAGCCGTAACCCTAACCCTAACCCTAACCCTAGCCCTAACCCTAACCCTAACCCTAACCCTAACCTTAGCCCTAACCCTAACCCCTAACCCCTAACCGTAACGCTAACCCTAAGCCTAACCCCTAACCCCTAACCCCTAACCCTAACCATAACCCTAAACCCTAACCCTAACCCTAACCCTAACCCTAGCCCTAACCCTAGCCCTAAGTCGTACCCTAACCCTAATCCTAACCCTAACCCAACCTTAACCCTAAAACTAACCTTAGCCCTTAAAACTAACCTAATAGAAACCCTAACCCTAACTCCTAACCCTAAGCCTAACCTAACCCTAACCCTAACCCTAGCCGTAACCCTAACCCTAACCCTAACCCTAGCCCTAACCCTAACCCTAACCCTAACCCTAACCTTAGCCCTAACCCTAACCCCTAACCCCTAACCGTAACGCTAACCCTAAGCCTAACCCCTAACCCCTAACCCCTAACCCTAACCATAACCCTAAACCCTAACCCTAACCCTAACCCTAACCCTAGCCCTAACCCTAGCCCTAAGTCGTACCCTAACCCTAATCCTAACCCTAACCCAACCTTAACCCTAAAACTAACCTTAGCCCTTAAAACTAACCTAATAGAAACCCTAACCCTAACTCCTAACCCTAAGCCTAACCTAACCCTAACCCTAACCCTAGCCGTAACCCTAACCCTAACCCTAACCCTAGCCCTAACCCTAACCCTAACCCTAACCCTAACCTTAGCCCTAACCCTAACCCCTAACCCCTAACCGTAACGCTAACCCTAAGCCTAACCCCTAACCCCTAACCCCTAACCCTAACCATAACCCTAAACCCTAACCCTAACCCTAACCCTAACCCTAGCCCTAACCCTAGCCCTAAGTCGTACCCTAACCCTAATCCTAACCCTAACCCAACCTTAACCCTAAAACTAACCTTAGCCCTTAAAACTAACCTAATAGAAACCCTAACCCTAACTCCTAACCCTAAGCCTAACCTAACCCTAACCCTAACCCTAGCCGTAACCCTAACCCTAACCCTAACCCTAGCCCTAACCCTAACCCTAACCCTAACCCTAACCTTAGCCCTAACCCTAACCCCTAACCCCTAACCGTAACGCTAACCCTAAGCCTAACCCCTAACCCCTAACCCCTAACCCTAACCATAACCCTAAACCCTAACCCTAACCCTAACCCTAACCCTAGCCCTAACCCTAGCCCTAAGTCGTACCCTAACCCTAATCCTAACCCTAACCCAACCTTAACCCTAAAACTAACCTTAGCCCTTAAAACTAACCTAATAGAAACCCTAACCCTAACTCCTAACCCTAAGCCTAACCTAACCCTAACCCTAACCCTAGCCGTAACCCTAACCCTAACCCTAACCCTAGCCCTAACCCTAACCCTAACCCTAACCCTAACCTTAGCCCTAACCCTAACCCCTAACCCCTAACCGTAACGCTAACCCTAAGCCTAACCCCTAACCCCTAACCCCTAACCCTAACCATAACCCTAAACCCTAACCCTAACCCTAACCCTAACCCTAGCCCTAACCCTAGCCCTAAGTCGTACCCTAACCCTAATCCTAACCCTAACCCAACCTTAACCCTAAAACTAACCTTAGCCCTTAAAACTAACCTAATAGAAACCCTAACCCTAACTCCTAACCCTAAGCCTAACCTAACCCTAACCCTAACCCTAGCCGTAACCCTAACCCTAACCCTAACCCTAGCCCTAACCCTAACCCTAACCCTAACCCTAACCTTAGCCCTAACCCTAACCCCTAACCCCTAACCGTAACGCTAACCCTAAGCCTAACCCCTAACCCCTAACCCCTAACCCTAACCATAACCCTAAACCCTAACCCTAACCCTAACCCTAACCCTAGCCCTAACCCTAGCCCTAAGTCGTACCCTAACCCTAATCCTAACCCTAACCCAACCTTAACCCTAAAACTAACCTTAGCCCTTAAAACTAACCTAATAGAAACCCTAACCCTAACTCCTAACCCTAAGCCTAACCTAACCCTAACCCTAACCCTAGCCGTAACCCTAACCCTAACCCTAACCCTAGCCCTAACCCTAACCCTAACCCTAACCCTAACCTTAGCCCTAACCCTAACCCCTAACCCCTAACCGTAACGCTAACCCTAAGCCTAACCCCTAACCCCTAACCCCTAACCCTAACCATAACCCTAAACCCTAACCCTAACCCTAACCCTAACCCTAGCCCTAACCCTAGCCCTAAGTCGTACCCTAACCCTAATCCTAACCCTAACCCAACCTTAACCCTAAAACTAACCTTAGCCCTTAAAACTAACCTAATAGAAACCCTAACCCTAACTCCTAACCCTAAGCCTAACCTAACCCTAACCCTAACCCTAGCCGTAACCCTAACCCTAACCCTAACCCTAGCCCTAACCCTAACCCTAACCCTAACCCTAACCTTAGCCCTAACCCTAACCCCTAACCCCTAACCGTAACGCTAACCCTAAGCCTAACCCCTAACCCCTAACCCCTAACCCTAACCATAACCCTAAACCCTAACCCTAACCCTAACCCTAACCCTAGCCCTAACCCTAGCCCTAAGTCGTACCCTAACCCTAATCCTAACCCTAACCCAACCTTAACCCTAAAACTAACCTTAGCCCTTAAAACTAACCTAATAGAAACCCTAACCCTAACTCCTAACCCTAAGCCTAACCTAACCCTAACCCTAACCCTAGCCGTAACCCTAACCCTAACCCTAACCCTAGCCCTAACCCTAACCCTAACCCTAACCCTAACCTTAGCCCTAACCCTAACCCCTAACCCCTAACCGTAACGCTAACCCTAAGCCTAACCCCTAACCCCTAACCCCTAACCCTAACCATAACCCTAAACCCTAACCCTAACCCTAACCCTAACCCTAGCCCTAACCCTAGCCCTAAGTCGTACCCTAACCCTAATCCTAACCCTAACCCAACCTTAACCCTAAAACTAACCTTAGCCCTTAAAACTAACCTAATAGAAACCCTAACCCTAACTCCTAACCCTAAGCCTAACCTAACCCTAACCCTAACCCTAGCCGTAACCCTAACCCTAACCCTAACCCTAGCCCTAACCCTAACCCTAACCCTAACCCTAACCTTAGCCCTAACCCTAACCCCTAACCCCTAACCGTAACGCTAACCCTAAGCCTAACCCCTAACCCCTAACCCCTAACCCTAACCATAACCCTAAACCCTAACCCTAACCCTAACCCTAACCCTAGCCCTAACCCTAGCCCTAAGTCGTACCCTAACCCTAATCCTAACCCTAACCCAACCTTAACCCTAAAACTAACCTTAGCCCTTAAAACTAACCTAATAGAAACCCTAACCCTAACTCCTAACCCTAAGCCTAACCTAACCCTAACCCTAACCCTAGCCGTAACCCTAACCCTAACCCTAACCCTAGCCCTAACCCTAACCCTAACCCTAACCCTAACCTTAGCCCTAACCCTAACCCCTAACCCCTAACCGTAACGCTAACCCTAAGCCTAACCCCTAACCCCTAACCCCTAACCCTAACCATAACCCTAAACCCTAACCCTAACCCTAACCCTAACCCTAGCCCTAACCCTAGCCCTAAGTCGTACCCTAACCCTAATCCTAACCCTAACCCAACCTTAACCCTAAAACTAACCTTAGCCCTTAAAACTAACCTAATAGAAACCCTAACCCTAACTCCTAACCCTAAGCCTAACCTAACCCTAACCCTAACCCTAGCCGTAACCCTAACCCTAACCCTAACCCTAGCCCTAACCCTAACCCTAACCCTAACCCTAACCTTAGCCCTAACCCTAACCCCTAACCCCTAACCGTAACGCTAACCCTAAGCCTAACCCCTAACCCCTAACCCCTAACCCTAACCATAACCCTAAACCCTAACCCTAACCCTAACCCTAACCCTAGCCCTAACCCTAGCCCTAAGTCGTACCCTAACCCTAATCCTAACCCTAACCCAACCTTAACCCTAAAACTAACCTTAGCCCTTAAAACTAACCTAATAGAAACCCTAACCCTAACTCCTAACCCTAAGCCTAACCTAACCCTAACCCTAACCCTAGCCGTAACCCTAACCCTAACCCTAACCCTAGCCCTAACCCTAACCCTAACCCTAACCCTAACCTTAGCCCTAACCCTAACCCCTAACCCCTAACCGTAACGCTAACCCTAAGCCTAACCCCTAACCCCTAACCCCTAACCCTAACCATAACCCTAAACCCTAACCCTAACCCTAACCCTAACCCTAGCCCTAACCCTAGCCCTAAGTCGTACCCTAACCCTAATCCTAACCCTAACCCAACCTTAACCCTAAAACTAACCTTAGCCCTTAAAACTAACCTAATAGAAACCCTAACCCTAACTCCTAACCCTAAGCCTAACCTAACCCTAACCCTAACCCTAGCCGTAACCCTAACCCTAACCCTAACCCTAGCCCTAACCCTAACCCTAACCCTAACCCTAACCTTAGCCCTAACCCTAACCCCTAACCCCTAACCGTAACGCTAACCCTAAGCCTAACCCCTAACCCCTAACCCCTAACCCTAACCATAACCCTAAACCCTAACCCTAACCCTAACCCTAACCCTAGCCCTAACCCTAGCCCTAAGTCGTACCCTAACCCTAATCCTAACCCTAACCCAACCTTAACCCTAAAACTAACCTTAGCCCTTAAAACTAACCTAATAGAAACCCTAACCCTAACTCCTAACCCTAAGCCTAACCTAACCCTAACCCTAACCCTAGCCGTAACCCTAACCCTAACCCTAACCCTAGCCCTAACCCTAACCCTAACCCTAACCCTAACCTTAGCCCTAACCCTAACCCCTAACCCCTAACCGTAACGCTAACCCTAAGCCTAACCCCTAACCCCTAACCCCTAACCCTAACCATAACCCTAAACCCTAACCCTAACCCTAACCCTAACCCTAGCCCTAACCCTAGCCCTAAGTCGTACCCTAACCCTAATCCTAACCCTAACCCAACCTTAACCCTAAAACTAACCTTAGCCCTTAAAACTAACCTAATAGAAACCCTAACCCTAACTCCTAACCCTAAGCCTAACCTAACCCTAACCCTAACCCTAGCCGTAACCCTAACCCTAACCCTAACCCTAGCCCTAACCCTAACCCTAACCCTAACCCTAACCTTAGCCCTAACCCTAACCCCTAACCCCTAACCGTAACGCTAACCCTAAGCCTAACCCCTAACCCCTAACCCCTAACCCTAACCATAACCCTAAACCCTAACCCTAACCCTAACCCTAACCCTAGCCCTAACCCTAGCCCTAAGTCGTACCCTAACCCTAATCCTAACCCTAACCCAACCTTAACCCTAAAACTAACCTTAGCCCTTAAAACTAACCTAATAGAAACCCTAACCCTAACTCCTAACCCTAAGCCTAACCTAACCCTAACCCTAACCCTAGCCGTAACCCTAACCCTAACCCTAACCCTAGCCCTAACCCTAACCCTAACCCTAACCCTAACCTTAGCCCTAACCCTAACCCCTAACCCCTAACCGTAACGCTAACCCTAAGCCTAACCCCTAACCCCTAACCCCTAACCCTAACCATAACCCTAAACCCTAACCCTAACCCTAACCCTAACCCTAGCCCTAACCCTAGCCCTAAGTCGTACCCTAACCCTAATCCTAACCCTAACCCAACCTTAACCCTAAAACTAACCTTAGCCCTTAAAACTAACCTAATAGAAACCCTAACCCTAACTCCTAACCCTAAGCCTAACCTAACCCTAACCCTAACCCTAGCCGTAACCCTAACCCTAACCCTAACCCTAGCCCTAACCCTAACCCTAACCCTAACCCTAACCTTAGCCCTAACCCTAACCCCTAACCCCTAACCGTAACGCTAACCCTAAGCCTAACCCCTAACCCCTAACCCCTAACCCTAACCATAACCCTAAACCCTAACCCTAACCCTAACCCTAACCCTAGCCCTAACCCTAGCCCTAAGTCGTACCCTAACCCTAATCCTAACCCTAACCCAACCTTAACCCTAAAACTAACCTTAGCCCTTAAAACTAACCTAATAGAAACCCTAACCCTAACTCCTAACCCTAAGCCTAACCTAACCCTAACCCTAACCCTAGCCGTAACCCTAACCCTAACCCTAACCCTAGCCCTAACCCTAACCCTAACCCTAACCCTAACCTTAGCCCTAACCCTAACCCCTAACCCCTAACCGTAACGCTAACCCTAAGCCTAACCCCTAACCCCTAACCCCTAACCCTAACCATAACCCTAAACCCTAACCCTAACCCTAACCCTAACCCTAGCCCTAACCCTAGCCCTAAGTCGTACCCTAACCCTAATCCTAACCCTAACCCAACCTTAACCCTAAAACTAACCTTAGCCCTTAAAACTAACCTAATAGAAACCCTAACCCTAACTCCTAACCCTAAGCCTAACCTAACCCTAACCCTAACCCTAGCCGTAACCCTAACCCTAACCCTAACCCTAGCCCTAACCCTAACCCTAACCCTAACCCTAACCTTAGCCCTAACCCTAACCCCTAACCCCTAACCGTAACGCTAACCCTAAGCCTAACCCCTAACCCCTAACCCCTAACCCTAACCATAACCCTAAACCCTAACCCTAACCCTAACCCTAACCCTAGCCCTAACCCTAGCCCTAAGTCGTACCCTAACCCTAATCCTAACCCTAACCCAACCTTAACCCTAAAACTAACCTTAGCCCTTAAAACTAACCTAATAGAAACCCTAACCCTAACTCCTAACCCTAAGCCTAACCTAACCCTAACCCTAACCCTAGCCGTAACCCTAACCCTAACCCTAACCCTAGCCCTAACCCTAACCCTAACCCTAACCCTAACCTTAGCCCTAACCCTAACCCCTAACCCCTAACCGTAACGCTAACCCTAAGCCTAACCCCTAACCCCTAACCCCTAACCCTAACCATAACCCTAAACCCTAACCCTAACCCTAACCCTAACCCTAGCCCTAACCCTAGCCCTAAGTCGTACCCTAACCCTAATCCTAACCCTAACCCAACCTTAACCCTAAAACTAACCTTAGCCCTTAAAACTAACCTAATAGAAACCCTAACCCTAACTCCTAACCCTAAGCCTAACCTAACCCTAACCCTAACCCTAGCCGTAACCCTAACCCTAACCCTAACCCTAGCCCTAACCCTAACCCTAACCCTAACCCTAACCTTAGCCCTAACCCTAACCCCTAACCCCTAACCGTAACGCTAACCCTAAGCCTAACCCCTAACCCCTAACCCCTAACCCTAACCATAACCCTAAACCCTAACCCTAACCCTAACCCTAACCCTAGCCCTAACCCTAGCCCTAAGTCGTACCCTAACCCTAATCCTAACCCTAACCCAACCTTAACCCTAAAACTAACCTTAGCCCTTAAAACTAACCTAATAGAAACCCTAACCCTAACTCCTAACCCTAAGCCTAACCTAACCCTAACCCTAACCCTAGCCGTAACCCTAACCCTAACCCTAACCCTAGCCCTAACCCTAACCCTAACCCTAACCCTAACCTTAGCCCTAACCCTAACCCCTAACCCCTAACCGTAACGCTAACCCTAAGCCTAACCCCTAACCCCTAACCCCTAACCCTAACCATAACCCTAAACCCTAACCCTAACCCTAACCCTAACCCTAGCCCTAACCCTAGCCCTAAGTCGTACCCTAACCCTAATCCTAACCCTAACCCAACCTTAACCCTAAAACTAACCTTAGCCCTTAAAACTAACCTAATAGAAACCCTAACCCTAACTCCTAACCCTAAGCCTAACCTAACCCTAACCCTAACCCTAGCCGTAACCCTAACCCTAACCCTAACCCTAGCCCTAACCCTAACCCTAACCCTAACCCTAACCTTAGCCCTAACCCTAACCCCTAACCCCTAACCGTAACGCTAACCCTAAGCCTAACCCCTAACCCCTAACCCCTAACCCTAACCATAACCCTAAACCCTAACCCTAACCCTAACCCTAACCCTAGCCCTAACCCTAGCCCTAAGTCGTACCCTAACCCTAATCCTAACCCTAACCCAACCTTAACCCTAAAACTAACCTTAGCCCTTAAAACTAACCTAATAGAAACCCTAACCCTAACTCCTAACCCTAAGCCTAACCTAACCCTAACCCTAACCCTAGCCGTAACCCTAACCCTAACCCTAACCCTAGCCCTAACCCTAACCCTAACCCTAACCCTAACCTTAGCCCTAACCCTAACCCCTAACCCCTAACCGTAACGCTAACCCTAAGCCTAACCCCTAACCCCTAACCCCTAACCCTAACCATAACCCTAAACCCTAACCCTAACCCTAACCCTAACCCTAGCCCTAACCCTAGCCCTAAGTCGTACCCTAACCCTAATCCTAACCCTAACCCAACCTTAACCCTAAAACTAACCTTAGCCCTTAAAACTAACCTAATAGAAACCCTAACCCTAACTCCTAACCCTAAGCCTAACCTAACCCTAACCCTAACCCTAGCCGTAACCCTAACCCTAACCCTAACCCTAGCCCTAACCCTAACCCTAACCCTAACCCTAACCTTAGCCCTAACCCTAACCCCTAACCCCTAACCGTAACGCTAACCCTAAGCCTAACCCCTAACCCCTAACCCCTAACCCTAACCATAACCCTAAACCCTAACCCTAACCCTAACCCTAACCCTAGCCCTAACCCTAGCCCTAAGTCGTACCCTAACCCTAATCCTAACCCTAACCCAACCTTAACCCTAAAACTAACCTTAGCCCTTAAAACTAACCTAATAGAAACCCTAACCCTAACTCCTAACCCTAAGCCTAACCTAACCCTAACCCTAACCCTAGCCGTAACCCTAACCCTAACCCTAACCCTAGCCCTAACCCTAACCCTAACCCTAACCCTAACCTTAGCCCTAACCCTAACCCCTAACCCCTAACCGTAACGCTAACCCTAAGCCTAACCCCTAACCCCTAACCCCTAACCCTAACCATAACCCTAAACCCTAACCCTAACCCTAACCCTAACCCTAGCCCTAACCCTAGCCCTAAGTCGTACCCTAACCCTAATCCTAACCCTAACCCAACCTTAACCCTAAAACTAACCTTAGCCCTTAAAACTAACCTAATAGAAACCCTAACCCTAACTCCTAACCCTAAGCCTAACCTAACCCTAACCCTAACCCTAGCCGTAACCCTAACCCTAACCCTAACCCTAGCCCTAACCCTAACCCTAACCCTAACCCTAACCTTAGCCCTAACCCTAACCCCTAACCCCTAACCGTAACGCTAACCCTAAGCCTAACCCCTAACCCCTAACCCCTAACCCTAACCATAACCCTAAACCCTAACCCTAACCCTAACCCTAACCCTAGCCCTAACCCTAGCCCTAAGTCGTACCCTAACCCTAATCCTAACCCTAACCCAACCTTAACCCTAAAACTAACCTTAGCCCTTAAAACTAACCTAATAGAAACCCTAACCCTAACTCCTAACCCTAAGCCTAACCTAACCCTAACCCTAACCCTAGCCGTAACCCTAACCCTAACCCTAACCCTAGCCCTAACCCTAACCCTAACCCTAACCCTAACCTTAGCCCTAACCCTAACCCCTAACCCCTAACCGTAACGCTAACCCTAAGCCTAACCCCTAACCCCTAACCCCTAACCCTAACCATAACCCTAAACCCTAACCCTAACCCTAACCCTAACCCTAGCCCTAACCCTAGCCCTAAGTCGTACCCTAACCCTAATCCTAACCCTAACCCAACCTTAACCCTAAAACTAACCTTAGCCCTTAAAACTAACCTAATAGAAACCCTAACCCTAACTCCTAACCCTAAGCCTAACCTAACCCTAACCCTAACCCTAGCCGTAACCCTAACCCTAACCCTAACCCTAGCCCTAACCCTAACCCTAACCCTAACCCTAACCTTAGCCCTAACCCTAACCCCTAACCCCTAACCGTAACGCTAACCCTAAGCCTAACCCCTAACCCCTAACCCCTAACCCTAACCATAACCCTAAACCCTAACCCTAACCCTAACCCTAACCCTAGCCCTAACCCTAGCCCTAAGTCGTACCCTAACCCTAATCCTAACCCTAACCCAACCTTAACCCTAAAACTAACCTTAGCCCTTAAAACTAACCTAATAGAAACCCTAACCCTAACTCCTAACCCTAAGCCTAACCTAACCCTAACCCTAACCCTAGCCGTAACCCTAACCCTAACCCTAACCCTAGCCCTAACCCTAACCCTAACCCTAACCCTAACCTTAGCCCTAACCCTAACCCCTAACCCCTAACCGTAACGCTAACCCTAAGCCTAACCCCTAACCCCTAACCCCTAACCCTAACCATAACCCTAAACCCTAACCCTAACCCTAACCCTAACCCTAGCCCTAACCCTAGCCCTAAGTCGTACCCTAACCCTAATCCTAACCCTAACCCAACCTTAACCCTAAAACTAACCTTAGCCCTTAAAACTAACCTAATAGAAACCCTAACCCTAACTCCTAACCCTAAGCCTAACCTAACCCTAACCCTAACCCTAGCCGTAACCCTAACCCTAACCCTAACCCTAGCCCTAACCCTAACCCTAACCCTAACCCTAACCTTAGCCCTAACCCTAACCCCTAACCCCTAACCGTAACAGCTAACCCTAAGCCTAACCCCTAACCCCTAACCCCTAACCCTAACCATAACCCTAAACCCTAACCCTAACCCTAACCCTAACCCTAGCCCTAACCCTAGCCCTAAGTCGTACCCTAACCCTAATCCTAACCCTAACCCAACCTTAACCCTAAAACTAACCTTAGCCCTTAAAACTAACCTAATAGAAACCCTAACCCTAACTCCTAACCCTAAGCCTAACCTAACCCTAACCCTAACCCTAGCCGTAACCCTAACCCTAACCCTAACCCTAGCCCTAACCCTAACCCTAACCCTAACCCTAACCTTAGCCCTAACCCTAACCCCTAACCCCTAACCGTAACGCTAACCCTAAGCCTAACCCCTAACCCCTAACCCCTAACCCTAACCATAACCCTAAACCCTAACCCTAACCCTAACCCTAACCCTAGCCCTAACCCTAGCCCTAAGTCGTACCCTAACCCTAATCCTAACCCTAACCCAACCTTAACCCTAAAACTAACCTTAGCCCTTAAAACTAACCTAATAGAAACCCTAACCCTAACTCCTAACCCTAAGCCTAACCTAACCCTAACCCTAACCCTAGCCGTAACCCTAACCCTAACCCTAACCCTAGCCCTAACCCTAACCCTAACCCTAACCCTAACCTTAGCCCTAACCCTAACCCCTAACCCCTAACCGTAACGCTAACCCTAAGCCTAACCCCTAACCCCTAACCCCTAACCCTAACCATAACCCTAAACCCTAACCCTAACCCTAACCCTAACCCTAGCCCTAACCCTAGCCCTAAGTCGTACCCTAACCCTAATCCTAACCCTAACCCAACCTTAACCCTAAAACTAACCTTAGCCCTTAAAACTAACCTAATAGAAACCCTAACCCTAACTCCTAACCCTAAGCCTAACCTAACCCTAACCCTAACCCTAGCCGTAACCCTAACCCTAACCCTAACCCTAGCCCTAACCCTAACCCTAACCCTAACCCTAACCTTAGCCCTAACCCTAACCCCTAACCCCTAACCGTAACGCTAACCCTAAGCCTAACCCCTAACCCCTAACCCCTAACCCTAACCATAACCCTAAACCCTAACCCTAACCCTAACCCTAACCCTAGCCCTAACCCTAGCCCTAAGTCGTACCCTAACCCTAATCCTAACCCTAACCCAACCTTAACCCTAAAACTAACCTTAGCCCTTAAAACTAACCTAATAGAAACCCTAACCCTAACTCCTAACCCTAAGCCTAACCTAACCCTAACCCTAACCCTAGCCGTAACCCTAACCCTAACCCTAACCCTAGCCCTAACCCTAACCCTAACCCTAACCCTAACCTTAGCCCTAACCCTAACCCCTAACCCCTAACCGTAACGCTAACCCTAAGCCTAACCCCTAACCCCTAACCCCTAACCCTAACCATAACCCTAAACCCTAACCCTAACCCTAACCCTAACCCTAGCCCTAACCCTAGCCCTAAGTCGTACCCTAACCCTAATCCTAACCCTAACCCAACCTTAACCCTAAAACTAACCTTAGCCCTTAAAACTAACCTAATAGAAACCCTAACCCTAACTCCTAACCCTAAGCCTAACCTAACCCTAACCCTAACCCTAGCCGTAACCCTAACCCTAACCCTAACCCTAGCCCTAACCCTAACCCTAACCCTAACCCTAACCTTAGCCCTAACCCTAACCCCTAACCCCTAACCGTAACGCTAACCCTAAGCCTAACCCCTAACCCCTAACCCCTAACCCTAACCATAACCCTAAACCCTAACCCTAACCCTAACCCTAACCCTAGCCCTAACCCTAGCCCTAAGTCGTACCCTAACCCTAATCCTAACCCTAACCCAACCTTAACCCTAAAACTAACCTTAGCCCTTAAAACTAACCTAATAGAAACCCTAACCCTAACTCCTAACCCTAAGCCTAACCTAACCCTAACCCTAACCCTAGCCGTAACCCTAACCCTAACCCTAACCCTAGCCCTAACCCTAACCCTAACCCTAACCCTAACCTTAGCCCTAACCCTAACCCCTAACCCCTAACCGTAACGCTAACCCTAAGCCTAACCCCTAACCCCTAACCCCTAACCCTAACCATAACCCTAAACCCTAACCCTAACCCTAACCCTAACCCTAGCCCTAACCCTAGCCCTAAGTCGTACCCTAACCCTAATCCTAACCCTAACCCAACCTTAACCCTAAAACTAACCTTAGCCCTTAAAACTAACCTAATAGAAACCCTAACCCTAACTCCTAACCCTAAGCCTAACCTAACCCTAACCCTAACCCTAGCCGTAACCCTAACCCTAACCCTAACCCTAGCCCTAACCCTAACCCTAACCCTAACCCTAACCTTAGCCCTAACCCTAACCCCTAACCCCTAACCGTAACGCTAACCCTAAGCCTAACCCCTAACCCCTAACCCCTAACCCTAACCATAACCCTAAACCCTAACCCTAACCCTAACCCTAACCCTAGCCCTAACCCTAGCCCTAAGTCGTACCCTAACCCTAATCCTAACCCTAACCCAACCTTAACCCTAAAACTAACCTTAGCCCTTAAAACTAACCTAATAGAAACCCTAACCCTAACTCCTAACCCTAAGCCTAACCTAACCCTAACCCTAACCCTAGCCGTAACCCTAACCCTAACCCTAACCCTAGCCCTAACCCTAACCCTAACCCTAACCCTAACCTTAGCCCTAACCCTAACCCCTAACCCCTAACCGTAACGCTAACCCTAAGCCTAACCCCTAACCCCTAACCCCTAACCCTAACCATAACCCTAAACCCTAACCCTAACCCTAACCCTAACCCTAGCCCTAACCCTAGCCCTAAGTCGTACCCTAACCCTAATCCTAACCCTAACCCAACCTTAACCCTAAAACTAACCTTAGCCCTTAAAACTAACCTAATAGAAACCCTAACCCTAACTCCTAACCCTAAGCCTAACCTAACCCTAACCCTAACCCTAGCCGTAACCCTAACCCTAACCCTAACCCTAGCCCTAACCCTAACCCTAACCCTAACCCTAACCTTAGCCCTAACCCTAACCCCTAACCCCTAACCGTAACGCTAACCCTAAGCCTAACCCCTAACCCCTAACCCCTAACCCTAACCATAACCCTAAACCCTAACCCTAACCCTAACCCTAACCCTAGCCCTAACCCTAGCCCTAAGTCGTACCCTAACCCTAATCCTAACCCTAACCCAACCTTAACCCTAAAACTAACCTTAGCCCTTAAAACTAACCTAATAGAAACCCTAACCCTAACTCCTAACCCTAAGCCTAACCTAACCCTAACCCTAACCCTAGCCGTAACCCTAACCCTAACCCTAACCCTAGCCCTAACCCTAACCCTAACCCTAACCCTAACCTTAGCCCTAACCCTAACCCCTAACCCCTAACCGTAACGCTAACCCTAAGCCTAACCCCTAACCCCTAACCCCTAACCCTAACCATAACCCTAAACCCTAACCCTAACCCTAACCCTAACCCTAGCCCTAACCCTAGCCCTAAGTCGTACCCTAACCCTAATCCTAACCCTAACCCAACCTTAACCCTAAAACTAACCTTAGCCCTTAAAACTAACCTAATAGAAACCCTAACCCTAACTCCTAACCCTAAGCCTAACCTAACCCTAACCCTAACCCTAGCCGTAACCCTAACCCTAACCCTAACCCTAGCCCTAACCCTAACCCTAACCCTAACCCTAACCTTAGCCCTAACCCTAACCCCTAACCCCTAACCGTAACGCTAACCCTAAGCCTAACCCCTAACCCCTAACCCCTAACCCTAACCATAACCCTAAACCCTAACCCTAACCCTAACCCTAACCCTAGCCCTAACCCTAGCCCTAAGTCGTACCCTAACCCTAATCCTAACCCTAACCCAACCTTAACCCTAAAACTAACCTTAGCCCTTAAAACTAACCTAATAGAAACCCTAACCCTAACTCCTAACCCTAAGCCTAACCTAACCCTAACCCTAACCCTAGCCGTAACCCTAACCCTAACCCTAACCCTAGCCCTAACCCTAACCCTAACCCTAACCCTAACCTTAGCCCTAACCCTAACCCCTAACCCCTAACCGTAACGCTAACCCTAAGCCTAACCCCTAACCCCTAACCCCTAACCCTAACCATAACCCTAAACCCTAACCCTAACCCTAACCCTAACCCTAGCCCTAACCCTAGCCCTAAGTCGTACCCTAACCCTAATCCTAACCCTAACCCAACCTTAACCCTAAAACTAACCTTAGCCCTTAAAACTAACCTAATAGAAACCCTAACCCTAACTCCTAACCCTAAGCCTAACCTAACCCTAACCCTAACCCTAGCCGTAACCCTAACCCTAACCCTAACCCTAGCCCTAACCCTAACCCTAACCCTAACCCTAACCTTAGCCCTAACCCTAACCCCTAACCCCTAACCGTAACGCTAACCCTAAGCCTAACCCCTAACCCCTAACCCCTAACCCTAACCATAACCCTAAACCCTAACCCTAACCCTAACCCTAACCCTAGCCCTAACCCTAGCCCTAAGTCGTACCCTAACCCTAATCCTAACCCTAACCCAACCTTAACCCTAAAACTAACCTTAGCCCTTAAAACTAACCTAATAGAAACCCTAACCCTAACTCCTAACCCTAAGCCTAACCTAACCCTAACCCTAACCCTAGCCGTAACCCTAACCCTAACCCTAACCCTAGCCCTAACCCTAACCCTAACCCTAACCCTAACCTTAGCCCTAACCCTAACCCCTAACCCCTAACCGTAACGCTAACCCTAAGCCTAACCCCTAACCCCTAACCCCTAACCCTAACCATAACCCTAAACCCTAACCCTAACCCTAACCCTAACCCTAGCCCTAACCCTAGCCCTAAGTCGTACCCTAACCCTAATCCTAACCCTAACCCAACCTTAACCCTAAAACTAACCTTAGCCCTTAAAACTAACCTAATAGAAACCCTAACCCTAACTCCTAACCCTAAGCCTAACCTAACCCTAACCCTAACCCTAGCCGTAACCCTAACCCTAACCCTAACCCTAGCCCTAACCCTAACCCTAACCCTAACCCTAACCTTAGCCCTAACCCTAACCCCTAACCCCTAACCGTAACGCTAACCCTAAGCCTAACCCCTAACCCCTAACCCCTAACCCTAACCATAACCCTAAACCCTAACCCTAACCCTAACCCTAACCCTAGCCCTAACCCTAGCCCTAAGTCGTACCCTAACCCTAATCCTAACCCTAACCCAACCTTAACCCTAAAACTAACCTTAGCCCTTAAAACTAACCTAATAGAAACCCTAACCCTAACTCCTAACCCTAAGCCTAACCTAACCCTAACCCTAACCCTAGCCGTAACCCTAACCCTAACCCTAACCCTAGCCCTAACCCTAACCCTAACCCTAACCCTAACCTTAGCCCTAACCCTAACCCCTAACCCCTAACCGTAACGCTAACCCTAAGCCTAACCCCTAACCCCTAACCCCTAACCCTAACCATAACCCTAAACCCTAACCCTAACCCTAACCCTAACCCTAGCCCTAACCCTAGCCCTAAGTCGTACCCTAACCCTAATCCTAACCCTAACCCAACCTTAACCCTAAAACTAACCTTAGCCCTTAAAACTAACCTAATAGAAACCCTAACCCTAACTCCTAACCCTAAGCCTAACCTAACCCTAACCCTAACCCTAGCCGTAACCCTAACCCTAACCCTAACCCTAGCCCTAACCCTAACCCTAACCCTAACCCTAACCTTAGCCCTAACCCTAACCCCTAACCCCTAACCGTAACGCTAACCCTAAGCCTAACCCCTAACCCCTAACCCCTAACCCTAACCATAACCCTAAACCCTAACCCTAACCCTAACCCTAACCCTAGCCCTAACCCTAGCCCTAAGTCGTACCCTAACCCTAATCCTAACCCTAACCCAACCTTAACCCTAAAACTAACCTTAGCCCTTAAAACTAACCTAATAGAAACCCTAACCCTAACTCCTAACCCTAAGCCTAACCTAACCCTAACCCTAACCCTAGCCGTAACCCTAACCCTAACCCTAACCCTAGCCCTAACCCTAACCCTAACCCTAACCCTAACCTTAGCCCTAACCCTAACCCCTAACCCCTAACCGTAACGCTAACCCTAAGCCTAACCCCTAACCCCTAACCCCTAACCCTAACCATAACCCTAAACCCTAACCCTAACCCTAACCCTAACCCTAGCCCTAACCCTAGCCCTAAGTCGTACCCTAACCCTAATCCTAACCCTAACCCAACCTTAACCCTAAAACTAACCTTAGCCCTTAAAACTAACCTAATAGAAACCCTAACCCTAACTCCTAACCCTAAGCCTAACCTAACCCTAACCCTAACCCTAGCCGTAACCCTAACCCTAACCCTAACCCTAGCCCTAACCCTAACCCTAACCCTAACCCTAACCTTAGCCCTAACCCTAACCCCTAACCCCTAACCGTAACGCTAACCCTAAGCCTAACCCCTAACCCCTAACCCCTAACCCTAACCATAACCCTAAACCCTAACCCTAACCCTAACCCTAACCCTAGCCCTAACCCTAGCCCTAAGTCGTACCCTAACCCTAATCCTAACCCTAACCCAACCTTAACCCTAAAACTAACCTTAGCCCTTAAAACTAACCTAATAGAAACCCTAACCCTAACTCCTAACCCTAAGCCTAACCTAACCCTAACCCTAACCCTAGCCGTAACCCTAACCCTAACCCTAACCCTAGCCCTAACCCTAACCCTAACCCTAACCCTAACCTTAGCCCTAACCCTAACCCCTAACCCCTAACCGTAACGCTAACCCTAAGCCTAACCCCTAACCCCTAACCCCTAACCCTAACCATAACCCTAAACCCTAACCCTAACCCTAACCCTAACCCTAGCCCTAACCCTAGCCCTAAGTCGTACCCTAACCCTAATCCTAACCCTAACCCAACCTTAACCCTAAAACTAACCTTAGCCCTTAAAACTAACCTAATAGAAACCCTAACCCTAACTCCTAACCCTAAGCCTAACCTAACCCTAACCCTAACCCTAGCCGTAACCCTAACCCTAACCCTAACCCTAGCCCTAACCCTAACCCTAACCCTAACCCTAACCTTAGCCCTAACCCTAACCCCTAACCCCTAACCGTAACGCTAACCCTAAGCCTAACCCCTAACCCCTAACCCCTAACCCTAACCATAACCCTAAACCCTAACCCTAACCCTAACCCTAACCCTAGCCCTAACCCTAGCCCTAAGTCGTACCCTAACCCTAATCCTAACCCTAACCCAACCTTAACCCTAAAACTAACCTTAGCCCTTAAAACTAACCTAATAGAAACCCTAACCCTAACTCCTAACCCTAAGCCTAACCTAACCCTAACCCTAACCCTAGCCGTAACCCTAACCCTAACCCTAACCCTAGCCCTAACCCTAACCCTAACCCTAACCCTAACCTTAGCCCTAACCCTAACCCCTAACCCCTAACCGTAACGCTAACCCTAAGCCTAACCCCTAACCCCTAACCCCTAACCCTAACCATAACCCTAAACCCTAACCCTAACCCTAACCCTAACCCTAGCCCTAACCCTAGCCCTAAGTCGTACCCTAACCCTAATCCTAACCCTAACCCAACCTTAACCCTAAAACTAACCTTAGCCCTTAAAACTAACCTAATAGAAACCCTAACCCTAACTCCTAACCCTAAGCCTAACCTAACCCTAACCCTAACCCTAGCCGTAACCCTAACCCTAACCCTAACCCTAGCCCTAACCCTAACCCTAACCCTAACCCTAACCTTAGCCCTAACCCTAACCCCTAACCCCTAACCGTAACGCTAACCCTAAGCCTAACCCCTAACCCCTAACCCCTAACCCTAACCATAACCCTAAACCCTAA
>NW_027439666.1:0-19956 GCF_964188355.1 Buteo buteo
TCATCTTCTGAAGATGTGCTAAATATTCTCTAAAATTGCACCTTTTAATTTGGATGTCCATAAATGTTAATGCCCTTTGGAAACTCTGTGACTCATGATAGTGACTTATTTCTGAGGTTACCAATTTTTTTCTATGGACTTTATTGTTTATAAAGTTCCAGCAGGCATGAATGAAAAAGGTAGAATATAGCCAAGTTTATTATCTAAAGCAAAAATCATATTGGTTTCTGCAAAGCTACTTCTTATTTATAGCACTACAAATTGGAGCCCAACTCGAACAGATGGTAATAATTGTTAATGGTAAATACAACTAATGAAAAAAAATAGAAAAAAGTTGTGTGGCAACAAATCACCTGAGGAAGTCAGGGAGAGTAAATTTATTTCATTGTCGGAGTCTCTTTCTATGTTGAAGTACCTGCTTCCAGATGTATTATACATGTTTGTGGATTTTGTATGCTTTGTTCTTGATAGTAAAATGGAATTGAAAGTTAGAGCTGGAGAGAAAATTATTTTCCCATCCCTGAAGAATTTTATTTTTCTTTTTATATTTCAAAGATTTTTTCCAGACTGAACCAGGATGAAAAATTGGAGTGTCAAAAGTGTTTAAGAACTGAAATTAAAAGATAAAGAACAGATTTTGTATAAGAAACAATAAATAAAGTTTTCAAGGGTTTTTCAGCCTAGGAAACATATGTATGGCTGGCTATGATGAAAGCTGCTGAGAAGGTAGATAGGCAGTTATTCATTGTTTCAAATGAAAAAAGTGTTGGGAGCATGAAATGAAGCTTGCAAGTGGCATAAAATGCATAGCTATACTTGAAATGCTTCATTATAAGAAGCTGTAGAAGCTAAGTTTGCATATGTTTAAAAACAGAGATTATGTCCTGGAAGAAAAGTCATCCATGGTTATTAAATATTTGGTAGTCATTGAGCAATAAATTCCTGCATTTCAGAAGGTAGTCTGAAGAAGCAGAACTGTTTGCTTGTTCTTATACTCTCTCCTAAGGATTTGCTATTTGACACCTTTAATCTGACTTAACACAGACATATAATTTTTCTGGTTTTATGTTTATCATATGTAAAATGCACAGACAGGGATGAACATTAAAATGACCTCAAACTGAATTGTTTCCTTCATCTGATTTTGATTTATTTATTTATTTATTTTGGGGGGTCTTTGAAATATTTTTCTTAGCTGCTATAATTAAGGCTCTGTCAGTCAGGAGAAAATATGGTCTTTTGTTGAGAAAATACTCTAACACAGCATTTCAGAATTTCAAAAAACCAACTCAAATACTGGTAATGGAAATTTTTCAGAAGTTTCTCTTTCTGATAAACCGTATAAATTTGGGTGAATTGGTGTTTCTAAGGAAAGAAATACTAACAAGATTATTCTAAACCATTTCTTGGTTTAGATTCTGGAGGAATTGTTAATCTTCTAGTAATTAATTTGAATTAAAAGAACCCTCTTGCTATAATGAAAGCGTACTGAAACTAATAATAGACATTGGCAGAGCACCTTGTCTTCAGGGCATTTTGTATATTAACATGCGGCTGTGTCATGCACCAATGCTGTTAGATTACCCACATAAGGAATCAGAAGACCTATGAACATGTTAGATATTTCCTTATTTGGAGAATGGAATCTATAGGATCCATACAATGATTAATAAAGCATATCACTACTATCCATATAAAATAGACTCCATAAACAGGGTGAGGAAATCAGTATCTTCTGTATCAGACTTGACTAATGAGAAGTTCTCTCCCCTTAGCTGAAGTTTGAGAGCAAACTTGTGCTAAGACATTTTAAATTCAACACACATACTCACATATATGAAACATCTGTGTACTTGTCTGCCCATGCATGTGTATGCGTTATATGTTCAGATATGTGAAAGACTATAATCCTTTTTCACAATAGCAAGTAGTTATGTCCAGCACTGGTTCCCTGAAGTCAGTAGACTTGTCCTACACTCATTCCAACTCTTTTTACAGCCAAACCCTATAATTCCTTTAATGATTTATGAAATCATAGAACTACCTCAGTGCTATTTGTGAAAAAGAGACAGCATGGCTCATTTAATATTTCTGTTCTGTCTCTTTTTTTAAATTGTGAGATTTGCTGATAATAGCAGTACTGTTGCAGCAGTATCTTTAAATTCAACTATTTGAATGTGTACCTAGTGGATTTACTAATAATAAACTAGAAATAACATACATGTAACATATTGTAAAGCATTATGTTTTGAGATCTATCAGACGAATTCCAGTTTAACACTAGATTTGGAATCCTTTTTCAGTTTCTAACAGGAATATGTTCCCGAACCTAGCTGTTGACCGTTTTTATCAGTGACTCGCAACAAAACCTAAAATTATCAGAGGGATTGTATAGATAACACAAAAGCCTGGGGAGCAATCACAGTGAATTGAAAGTCATTGGGATGGTACTACTTGACTCACTTAGTCCTCTGAGACAAGTAAAAAAAATGTCAAATATGTTAAATCTTGCAAACCATATTAAACATACTATACATTTTATCCATATGTATAATAAAGATGCATATACTACAGTGAGAGATATAGCATATATACATGGTTGGGGAATTGCATCCTGACTTTGGTTTATGGAGGATGAACAGCAGAACATGGAGTCTTCTGGGAACACTCTGGACAAATAGACAAACACAACTGCTGAGTATGTAAATTGAGGAAACTGAGTAGGATAAAGAAATTTGCATATGTAGTTTTTACTAATGCTACCACTTCTGCAATACAGGAATTTATTGAAATGATGTGTTTATCTACAAATAGGCACTTCTAGAGTATTATTCAACTCATCTCAAATGTACAGAGTACCCAGTGAATCACACAGGAAAAGAGGCCTTTTCTCCCCACTGACTATAACGAGAGCTTAGTGTGACTACCTTGCAGGGAACCATCTAGATTGTAATTTAAGTGGAGAGAAATCCCACCCCCTCTGTCCTGTTTTGGAGTGTGTGGTCTGTACAGGCTGTTTATCACTGGAGAGTGTTCATGGAAGAATGATTAGAAAACAAGAGAGCTGATGTTATTGTGTGGCACTCAAAGCACTCAGTCTATTTCACTTATCAAAGAGTAACACAAGGTGGGGGCAAATAACATTTTGAATGTAGAAAGAAAAAACATAATGAAACTTTAATGGCTGAAAGTCACAATTAGATAAGAATTAAGGTGCGTCTTTTTGGCTACAAGGATGACTTATTATAAGAAAAATGCATCAACATTCTCGGTATCTGGGCTTTTCTCACCAACGTTGCATGATTTGGGGTGTTTTAAGATCTTCCTCGCTTCAAACAAAAATTAATTCAAAGATGTTTTAAGAGTGCTAACTTCTTTTCTTTGATAGGAGAGATTGTATTAGATTTAAGATTGTATTAGATTCTGATATTATAATTCTTTAAACTTTGAATCCACCTATGAAACCAACGTAAATATTACAAAATTAGTCAATAATAGTGAAAGACAAGTGAGGAAAATCTTAACAGACAGATCTGTTTTCACGAGTCATTAGATATCATCAGTACCTGCTACGGTAAGTTTCTTCAGTAGTTTCACTATTTCCTAGACACAAAAAGATCAATACAGACTCAGCTTCAAGGACCACCACCAAGAATTGTGCAACTGAGAGATGGTATGGACAGCTTCTGAGATGTGAGTGTAATACCTTTCTTTCATACATATAGTTTCATAACATACAGGAATACCATCAGAGAATAGGCAACTGGTTGGGAAACAGAATTTGACTTTAGACTAGCCTTAACTCATGGGTTTTGTATACTGAAAATACTCTTTCATTATGCATAAAGACAAGTTGAACATGTTTCCTTAGTAAGCTTTTAGTGCTGCAAAACAACAGTATTAATCAAAAGGTTGAGCAAAATACCCAGTAAATCACAATCCTGTCTTGGAGTTTATACTACAATTTACCACAATTAGCTGAGATGCCCAAAGTATTCCCCATTTCTCTTTAGGACATTGTGATTTTCCAAGCGCTGGAGTACATTCTCCCTAATTAGGTAGTTTTCCAAAGGCCTCATGTAATTTGTAAGGATTTGGATAATCAGTCTGTCTTTAAAGCTGGCTGGTAGTTGCAGGGACATAATGCAGTGTTTGGGGAAAGCAGAGGAATCCCATCTTCTTCAAGGTGCAGGGGATTACAGTTGGGTGGGGATTTACCAGGGGACTACAGCTAAGGGGCTACGACCTCTCCATTAGCGAGCATGGAATAACACAAACGTGGCGCTGCATGAGCAAGGAGCAGTCCAACGGCACAACTCCTTCCCGCTCTCTCATCATCCCTGTGGCAGTGATACAAACAAAATCATGTCTTAGGCAGAAAACGAGCTGTGGGCTTGGATAACATTGATTATTTCATGTATTAGCAGAGGGCAGAGTTTACATGCAGTATCAATTAGAAAATATTTGGCAATGAAAACAAGGCCAAAGGCCTTTCTGTTTTATGGCCAAATCCTGCTCACTTTCCTCACATGAGCAGCTCTAATGAAGTCAGCTGGAGCTCAATGATTTCACTCCAATGCTTAAATCTCTTATAAGCTGTAGCTGAAATTCAAAAGTATTTTAAAAGGAAACTTTTAACCTCTGTCCCTAGTTACAAATTTGGCTGCTTCCTTTATCATCCTCTTCTCAGATCACCTCTATCCAAATGCTTTAAAAAAGCCCTCCAGATATTTTCTTCTAGTTCTTTTTCCCTAAATACCATAATTTATATTTATTTCCCTTAATTCTGTTATAGGTTTCTTACAAATTTAACATCATAGTGATCAGAGCTGCTCTTTGAACTTTCCCACAATGTAGGAGGATTCAGAATTACCGAAGGCAGTCTCAGATTCCATGTTAAAAGATACATTTCAGTCCCCTTTCTATAGGTTAAGCTGTGCCAACAAAGGCAGCAATTTGTCACAGAACTTTTCTAGGGAAAGAGCAGCCATGACTGGGGTGGAAGAGACAACCTGTGTGATGTGCTCTTGGCGCACGGTGTTAGTGGGAGGGTGCAAGTGCTCCTTGATCAGCAAATACCTTAATGCAAGGTAGTCATGGCTCAGGCCTCCTTTGTTCATCTGCCTTGTGATTAACCAGCCCTCTGAGCACTCTGGGTGTGAATCCACACAGCAGGGCAGTGCCTGCCCCTGCCCCTGCCCCTGCCCCTGAGTGAGGGCAGTTCTCCGGCTGCGACCCCACTGCTGCGTCCTCTGTGTGCAATCGGAGGAGCATCCCTTACCTCTTGTAACATGCACATCCACCTTTACCAAAGAAGGAAGAGACCAAAGAAGATAACAACGCTGTTTCTTCCCCTTACTCAGAGAGTTAGCAAAAGCTTGTCATTGGCTACAATTGCTAATATTAATCATAAATAGCAATAAAAATTTAACCTTTCAGTTTGCAACTGATTCAGATTACTTTGAATGTATTAATTATTAGGAATTCCTACTCAATGTGTTTGGTGATCCTGTATGCTGCCCTGTATTTGCATAAGTGAAGATTAATATCTAGCTAGGAGCCTCAGTTTTTTTGAAGCACAAAGCAATCATGACAAATTCTTTCACTGGCAAAAACATTAGACTATTTTCTTGTAAAGAACTGAATTACTTGGGAACTGTTCAGACCTAACACCTTCCTAATACTTGGCTTGTCATGTAACAGTTCCCTGTGATTTCTTAAATTCCTCACACAAGCCTTTGGATTCACAGAAAAGTGAGCAATGGGACAAATTATTTTGTTTAGGGAATGTAGGAGAAAAAAAATTCTGATTAAGTCTCTTGTACTATGCTTTTGTGTTTTCTGTTATATACAGAGATTGTGCAGACCTTTAGATGGGCTTTGGATATTAAATTCTGTGTGGTAAAGAAAGTAATATTTCACTAGAAGACCAAAGATAGCACAAAAATGTTCAAATGCCCCTTTTATTTACATTGAAAAAATCTTTCATTAAGTCTGAAATATTTTTGAGTAATAATTAACGTAAGATACTGGTTTTGCTTGTGGATATTTCTTGCTCAAAATAAGTTAGAAAGAAATGAAGAATTAACCCATACCAGAAGTTCAAGCTTTCTTACAGTCAGGTTGCTTGCTTGAGCTATGGGAGCAAAACTCCAGATTGCAGAGAATAAGGACCTGAACACAACTGGGTGCCCTGAAATCATGTTTTTAGGGAAATAGATCTTTTCAGTTAACTTTTTTGAAATCACATTTTCCTTCTGTATTGGAAATGAAACACTGCCAAATCCTTGCAGTTTTGGGGGATCAGGGCTGTTTCCCAGCTCCTCTAGCACCCTGATCTCCCATTGGAGTCAGTAACTGAGTTTACATTAATCTCAGATGTACAAGTTTGGCTCTGTAGATTGTCTGTAAAATGTCTCCACTAAAAACCCTTAATGGCCTCCCAGCTCCTAAAAAAATTGGATCTCATCACTGCTGTTTCAGAGGCCCTAACTACCAGCTGGATAACAACCCAAAAGAGAAGTCTCGAGCAGTATCCTCTACCCAGAGACAGGGAACGGAGTAGTTCATGCTCCATGATGATTTGTGTGCTTCTATAGCATCCCATGTAGTGGCAGGAGTTGTTGTCTATTTTATTTTACGTGCCTGCAAAGCACCAGAGAGTTACAGTTTGGCTTGCAATGCTATTTTGCTGTCTGAAGTCTTCACACCTCTAGAACAAAGAAATAAGTCTAATCCATTTTGTCTTATCAGCTCCTTTTCTTCCAAAGCTTCACCATCTGATAAAAATACTTTGTCAAATGTTGTACATGTAGGCAGCATGGACTGTATGTGTTTAATTATTCCCTTCTTATCTCAAAGCTGATAGGTAGGCTTAAATGTATTTCTTAAACATATTATTTTTACAGCTTTTGAAATTTAGCTGCTGTGAAATCTGTCTGTCATTCTGGCAGTCTGCAAACTTTTACAAGATATCAATTGTTACATATTGGCTTAAAACAACCCTGAGGCTTTTTATAGAGGCAATAAAAGCATTTCCAATCTGACAACAAAGTAATTCTTTGGACAAAACTCTATTTTTTTGCATGTATCTGTTAGGCCTTCCAAAAATTCATTCAGGCACTCGTTCCTCCTCATTTGCTTAAAATGGTTTCCCTTCAATGAGAACAAGGAGAAAATTACACAGCAAAATAATATAAGTCTGAATGGTCTTTGTTTATGTTACCTCCACTCTTGAGCCCAATATCTAGCCAAGCCAAGACTGGACTGCTTCACCCTGCTGAATTTAGTGCCTCCTGATTGTTCCAATCTGAGTAATTTGCTGCAGTAATCATCAGTCCTTAAAGGTCCATTAAAATGGTACAAATCTGGTGTAAATCTCTATCAATTTAAAAAGACTGGGCTTGAAGTTGTATGTTTGAGATCAAAATCAAATTCATGATTTTATGCATTTCACATGTTTACTCTGTTTTGCATCTCATTAGTGTTGAACTGTCTTAATGTTGACTTAAAAAATCCAACTTGTCCTGATAAATATTTCCAGTAGATACAGGTTAATGTTAACACTCTGTATGTGCATGTGTGTGTGTGATGTGTGTATGCAGCTAAAAGGAGGAAGGTGACTGAAAAATATTACTCTCATTTTTTTCTGTGTGTGGTTTTTTTTGAGGGGGTCTGTGTTAGATTTAGTATTAATTTATTTTTCTTCTGCTGTACATGTTGTTTTGGAAACTTCCTGTATTTTAAAATTACAAAATCTTACAAGAGGAAATCAAGCAAATTCTAATAAAAACCCCAAAATATTCAGGAAAATAGATGGGAGAAAGATACTTTAAGCCATGCTGCAATTTTCTTTTTGGTTTTGAATTATTTGATTTCAGGACAGTCTTGGTAGAAAAGATTAAATACTCTAAATCTGCTTCTTATGTCTCTTCATTCTCCCTAATTGTGAGTGAGTGAGCCCCAGGGACACTGGGAATAACAATTCCTGATTTTTATTTTAGAGAGGGAACAGAAAAAGGAAATATCATTTTGCAGGTGTTGAAAAAATCTAAGCCTGAGGCTAGGTCACATTCTCAAACAAAAAGGGGATCGCGCAGTGAGGTATCCCCCAGATTCTTACAGGACTAAAGAATGTAGAACTAGAACCAGTGAATATTTGGGGGAGAATCTCATTTTCAAAATAAACTGCTGGTTTGAACCAGCCATAGTGGTTGGTTTGAATTATGGTTTGAACCCACTCATTTTATTTTGACCAGCATGTGGGTTCTGTTGCAGAAAAGTCTTTGTCCCTTTTTATACTTGTGTATTAAAGCACAAGTTTATTTCTGCCCCTGCAGGTGCATGTCAAACCACTTGCACGTGCTCTGTGGGCATGAGTCGCTGTCTGTGTGCACTGCAGCTGGCAGTCAGTCTGTCTCTGCTGTACGGCAGTGTCACTAAGTGTCATTATGCTGACTGCAGTATTGTTAGGTTACCTCCAAAGGCTTCCACATGGAGGGAAGAGGTTGCCACCCCGTATGTACTTCCAGAGCATGCAGCAGCTGGCTGTGACACCGAGGACTAAAGGCAGGCTTGCGGGATCATGGAGGATGCACCATCTCAGACTCCAGCCGAGCACATGCTTCCACAGCGGCAGCTGTAGCCAGGAGCCTGGCGATGGGTTGCTTGTGCCCTCTAGCATGAGTGCACAGCCTTAAAAGCAATGAACATGTGCAAGCTCTGGTTTTGTTTCTGCTTTCCCTCCTCTTATGCCTGGGGGAGGGCAGAAAGGAATTTGAGGAGGAGGGAGAAAAAAGGCATATCATGGATCTCCTGCAGCTTTCCTTGTTCGGCTGTAGCCAGCTAATGAGCCCTGGAGTGCTCCAGGTCATGCTCTAGAAGTACATTTTTCTGAGTAATCCCCATATGCAATGCTTCAGGCCTGGTGAATAGTGCCTGCAAAGCTGCCTGGCAGAGAAAGACCTGGGGGTGCTGGTTGACAGCCAGCTGAATATGAGCCACCAGTGTGCCCAGGTGGCCAAGAAGGCCAATGGCATCCTGGCCTGTATCAGAAATAGTGTGGCCAGCAGGACTATGGTAGTGATTGTTCCCCTGTACTCGGCACTGGTGAGGCTGCACCTTGAGTCCTGTGTTCAGTTTTGGGCCCCTCACTACAGGAAAGACATGGAGGTGCTGGAGCGTGTTCAGAGAAGGGCAACCAAACTGGTGAGGGGCCTGGAGCACAAGTCCTGTGAGGAGCGGCTGAGGGAACTGGGGTTGTTTAGCCTGGAGAAAAGGAGGCTGAGGGGAGACCTTATCGCTCTCTACAACTACCTGAAAGGAGGTTGTAGCGAGGTGGGTGCTGGTGTCTTCTGTCAGGTCGCTGGAGATAGGATGAGAGGAAATGGCCTCAAGTTGCACCAGGGGAGGTTTAGATTGGATATTAGGAAAAGTTTCTTTACTGAAAGGGTTGTCAGGCATTGGAACAGGCTGCCCAGGGAAGCGGTTGAGTCACCATCCCTGGAGGTATTTAAAAGACATGTAGTTGTGGTGCTTAGGAACATGGTTTAGTGGTGGACTTGGCAGTGTGTCGTGGTTTAACCCCAGCCAGCAACTAAGCACCACGCAGCCGCTCACTCACTCCCCCCCCATCCAGTGGGATGGGGGAGAAAATCAGGAAAAGAAGTAAAACTCCTGGGTTGAGATAAGAACGGTTTAATAGAACAGAAAAGAAGAAACTAATAATGATAATGATAACACTAATAAAATGACAACAGTAAGTAATAAAAGGATTGAAATGTACAAATGATGCACAGGGCAATTGCTCACCACCCGCCGACCGACACCCAGCCAGTCCCCGAGCGGCCCAAAAAACACTGCCCCCCCCCCCCCCCCTTCCCAGTTCCTAAACTAGATGGGACGTCCCATGGTATGGAATACACCGTTGGCCAGTTTGGGTCAGGTGCCCTGGCTGGGCATGAGAAGCTGAAAAATCCTTGACTATAGTCTAAACACTACTGAGCAACAACTGAAAACATCAGTGTTATCGACATTCTTCACATACTGAACTCAAAACATAACACTGTACCAGCTACTAGGAAGACAGTTAACTCCATCCCGGCTGAAACCAGGACACAGTGCTAGGTTTATGGTTGGGCTTGATGATCTTAAAGGTCTTTTCCAACAAAAGTGATACTATGATTCTATACTAGTACCTACTCACAGCACAGAAATGATGGACACATCCTGAAGGAGACCATCCAGCCAGAGGGTGATAGGGCTCTTCTCTGGCTGAGATAAGGTTTCGGTTTCACAGCTGAGGTTTGGTTGTACTTCTATGTTTACTTCTCTCACCAACTTCTTCCAGTGCTAAGGAAACTCGCTAAGGTGGTGACAGACACTCTGGGCTCAAAGCTGCAATGTTAAAATAAGTGAAGAACACAGGTGTTTCAAGTCCAGCTGGGCATCACAATTAATGTTGCTACTTCTCTGCCTAGATTTTGATTTAATGACTGAACTACCTCTTTTTTTTTTCTCCTGATTTTTGTGTGTTTAGATTCAGAGCTCCTGTATCCTTCTTTGTTCTATGAATTTTAAGTTTGAAACAAAAATCAATCACTTCACCACTGCTACTGTCTGGTTATGTTAGCTCTCAGTGAGATCATCTCTACCTCTCTTTCTTGAATCAAACTAAACTGGAAGCAGCTTTTTGTTCAGTGAGTCAATTTTGCTGCATTCTTTTCTAATGTTCCAATTGTAACTTTTTGCTTTGGGTATGCCATAAAATGTATATGTAAAACATGGAAAGAATATCTCCTTTTAAAACAATACAGTGTACTGCAGTTAATTAAATCAATGTCAACTTTCCAACTACATGATCTGACCTGACCTGTATCAAATTAATTAGAACAGCACCCATTGTGATGGACTTTGGCATGTTGTCATTGATTTATTTCCCTGTAGTCTTTCTACACCTTTAGGGAGGTTTAGGGGAGGTATTTCAGAATAATCAGTGACCCCCTCAATATGAGACAGAGTAAGCATAGTAAAAGTAGTGTTTAGGTTAGAAATACCAGCTGATTTATTTAATAAATCAAAGAAACAAGCTAACTCAGTTGCCTGAAGCATTTACCCTTCAGATGCCATTTATCCTTCTCTTGTCTAATTTAATTTTTCTCCTTGTTTCTATTCAACAGAAATATGAAATTTATGACTGAATACCTAGGTGAGGAAAGCTGATATGCAAATGTATATCACACAACATGATCCTCTCTATGCAAAACCAGATAAGGAGTTGGGAATATCTAACGGTCGGGTCATGGTATTCCTGGCAGCTGACGGGTTTCACAGGATTACAGGCGTGTCTACCAACTATCCCATCCCTAATGCATTGACTCAATATCAAATTCTGATAGTCTTACTCCACTCTGCTGGCACATTGCTCCTTCCATACATTGGAGCTGCAGACAAAATAGGTAATCTTGCAAATCATGGCAGCAATTTCTGACATTTAGGCATCCAGCAGGCAAAAGCGTCTAGCAAACCTTACCCTCAGGGATGCACAGTCCATGAAGTCATGGGAGAGAGATTCTCTCCCTACAGGATTTCTCCGACTTCTGCGTCACTGGGTGTTCTCCCTCTGGAGTTTTTTCATGTCTGTACTCAGTCACAGAAGAAACCATTTTTGGCCTCTAATTCCATCACAAAAACTTTTTTATGCTCTTAGATATTTGTGTAAGAAACCTCTGAGGCACATTACCAAACCTGAGAAACAACTAAAGCAACATGGGTGCCAGAGAACAAGAGCTCTCTGGAAAGCATTGGGGGTTTAAAAATGACATGATCTTAATTACTCTGAAGTCTGCATGTTTTCATTTCTTTAATTGGAAGGAGATCCATGTTACTGAGACCAACTGCACATTTTCAGATTGTTTGGCCATAAGCTAAGAGAGATGGTCGTGTGTTATTGTTATGGCTAATTCTGCCGATGTATTGGAGTACTAGACAGAAATACGCAGAAATGGTATTGGCATGTTTCAAATAAATGATCGGGGCACTTTCTTCCCTTAACATGCTTATTCAGATGACCCATTTGAACTGTTCCTTTCAACTGAGCTGTAGTGTAAAATAACCATGACCTTTTCTGAAAGTTTTGGGATTAAAGGAAATCACTCAGCTATTTGGTCTTTGGAAATTCATAGTGCATTCCGTGCACTGTGGCAGTGTTATAATGTAGTTTAATGTTATATAATACCTTATAGAGAAAACAAAAAGGCTTAATTCAAAATTAACTATTCTGTCCCCCAAGCAGGAAGTAGCTGGATTAATATTATCCACCATTACATTGTTTCTAGGAAATACCTTCTCTCCAGCCACAAAGATTCTGGTTTTCCAAGCAGATTGACTTTTTTTGTCTGAATAGGACAGAAGTATTAAGCTGTGTAGTGAATCTTCAGCTTATCATCAACAATATCCAGCAATTTTAAACTAGCTTTCTGGACATTACGTACTATGATTGCCAAAAAATCTTTGGCAATTCCAGAGCCAAAATCCACCTTATTTTTCTACAAAATCAACAAATAACATCTACAATTATATTAGCTGGATCAGGTTCTAGCCTCAAAATCATTATGAAGAAAGCTTCCTTTATTTTATAATGAATGAAAATGATATATAATGCTTGTTCAAGATGCTATGGACATTTTGGTGACATTTAAAACTAGCAAACATATTATCATTTGGAGCATTTTATTCCAAGAATACAATGAATTATGTCAGAGTAACATTTATGGTTGGCATGACAGTAATGGTTAGCTGTTTCACAAAGTTCAGAGTTCCATCATGCAGTACTAATAGCGAGTAAGAGCTGTAGTGCGTGGTGTTACCAAACAATGGAGATACCACTATGACTTTACAGGCAGATCTAATCAAGATTTAGCCATTTCCTCAGCCCTCATACTGTAGCTGAAAGCCCCATCTAATGTCTTCTGCCTCTCTGCAGGACTGGGAAGCTCAGACCCAGCACAGTGCCAGCTACCAGCAGTGCAGGCACTGTTTGGCTTGGAGCGCTGGCAAGGGTATCTTGCACCATAGACATGCTCCGAGAAAAAGCAGTCAAAAGGACAAAGTTGCCTATGTCCCATAGCAGATCTGTAGCAGATCTAGCAATAGAGGGAGCACTGTGGGACTGGCAAAATTGTTTAAGATGTTTTGCCAAACATTTGGTTTAACTGCCATCTTCTAGCAGGACAAGGTTAAACTCTGACACTGATACACTCTTGTCTCATACATTAAGGAGGCACAGGAAGAACATTACTCTCTGAAATAGTACAGCTGTGTTTATTTAGATTTATTTATATGAACTTTATTTAGAACTGCATTTCTTTAGATCAGTTTCTATGAACTTAATAAGGTTTTTGCCTTCAGTTAGACATCTCACAGAAAGACTGTGCTCATGGGATAGCATATGCTGAGCAACTTTTTATTTCTCAAAACACTTTCAGCTGTTAGCAGGTTAGCTCTGCACACTGACAAGACAAAATAAATGGATAGCCATTTTCAAGGTTTAAGGTTATAGTAGCAGCCTCCATACTTGCCTGTACACTGTTCAGAAGATAATGCTTTTTAAATCACTGTGGCTTGCCTGCAACAGGACTTAATGCAAATGCTGCATTCACTTCCTTCCCAGCACATGCTTCATGGTCTGTTACCACCCACTGCTCTTGGATAGTTCTGCCTTCTTTGTAGTAAGAAGCTACTGCAAACAGTCATTGAATACCTCTGAGTGTTTGCTTACCTAAGCAACCCTTTTCCTGTGACTGGCCCTAGTAATTTGTGCACTGAGGGAAACAACTAGCTCATTCTACCACCTCCTACCATTTCACGATTTCCTCAGGTTTCCTCATAAGCGCTGCTGTTTTCTCATACTGTACACTCAACACAGATTAATCCTCTTCAGCAGTCTTCAAATATCTCATATCTCACACGCTGCCATGAGCAATCCCTCTGGAGGGAAATTCCTGTTAAATATCCTTCTGTGTAAGTAGCTGAGTGTGATAATGTTCCACTTGAAACCATGGGGAAAATATGAGATCTGGGACCTGGATTCCTGATCTGAGTAGAAATTCTGTAGTTGTCCAGGTGACTGAAGGTGATTTATTTTCTCTTTCGCTTTCCTGAGTATCTGCAGGAGACCAGAAAACAAATCCCGCTATTAGTAAGGGTCCCAGGTGGACCATATAGTCTTTTGTCAGGAAAGGATAGCTGATATATGAGTTTCGCGTATTGGGCCGGAGGCATTGTGGTACTTCTACTAGTTCCTGCTGCTTGGATAACTGTGTTGAGAGATGCTGCTCTGGTGTAGGTATATAACATCATGCTTAATCCAGGCATTAATTTAGGCATTAGCACTGTGTCAAAAAAAAACCCAAACCAACTGATACATCTTGACATTTTTTACTAGAAGATAACTCTATATATGGCAACTATGTCTTTTTGATCAGGGCTATCTTCGAAGATTGAAAGACGACCTTTTACACTTTAATTGCTGTTGTTTCTGCTGCTGCTAAAGCCAAATCCAAGGAAGAAAGTAAGTTAAAATATTTTGAAGGAGAGTAATTTGAATCTTTAGCAAAAAGATTCTATCGGAACAGGGCGACAACTCCACTTTTTATGTTAAAACCTTCAGTACATTATAACATGGTATGCAAAAAAAGAGTTGTGGTGAGTCATAGGAATGATTCATTCAGTCCCAGTTCTGGGTACAAGAAAATGTGGATAGCATGTATTTTAGTGTCAGCAGTTGTTTGGATAACAGGACACTTGATTTAAAAAATAGTGATATAGAAACAAGGGGAAAAGGCAGCTGCAATGGCAATATATCATGCCATTTTTAGTTGAGTTTTCTAAGAAAGTGAGATATATGTGATCATGTTTCCTGTGCCTCTCAGTCTTCTTTCCATCCCTCTTGTTCAGTAAACAGTGGTAAATAAAAACTTGTTTATCATGTCTTTTTATTGGAAATATTTTAATGTTTTTCATCTGGCAAAGAAAAATGCTCATATTTAATTAAAAAAATAGAGATAAAATGAGAAGAATAACCACAGGAATACAGGATCAGAAGAGGATGGGGCAAGATGTGCCCTTTGCAATTGCATGCAAGCACACTAAATTGCACCAAAACCACCTCACCCCAACAGGTCCCAAGCAGAAAAATCCCTATAGCCCTGTGTCATTACATTTTTATTTTAAAAGGAGAATGGGCCAAAGCAGAATCCTCTGAAAATTTTGAGCTACAATTTTTGAAACAGAGTACAAAGTACCTCTTAATTATTCCTCATAATTCTGCCTTAAGCATGGAAAACTAGAAATTAGTTGAATTAAATTAAGGACCTGTATTTGTGTGGGTTTTGGGAGGTGGGTATAAACTGGACATATCCATTTACAGGAGACAATGAAAGATCATTGGTCTCTGTTACAGACCTCAGTTCATATTAAAAATCATGGAAATTTCTCTCTAGCATGTGTTAGAGCTGCCAGCAGATGATGAGGCTTCTGAGAAGGTCTTCAGTTGAGGTTAAGGTAACTGAAGAGGATGTGGAGAACTACTGATCATGAAATGAGACATTGCTGGGCGTGACAGATAACACTGCAGGAAGCTGACCAAAGTTACCAAGTGCCGTGACTGTTGCTGGATTTCACAGGTGTTTGAAAGGTTTGTGTGAAAAACGGCCATACTTCACAGGTAATTGAACGGGAGTGTTGGGGACCTTCACAGGCAGACTTGTAAGGCCAGCAGTACCTGGGACATGGTATCACTTATGCTTTATAAAGCATTTTATACCAGTAATGTGGCAAAACTGGGACCAGTGGGTGGAAAGCAGGGAAATCATAGAATCATTTAGGTTGGAAAAGACCTTCAAGATCATCGAGTCCAACCATCAACCATTCCCACTAAACCATGTTCTGGAGTACCTTGTCTACACGCTTTTTGAATACCTCCAGGGATGGTGACTCAACCACTTCCCTGGGCAGCCTGTTCCAATGCCTGACAACCCTTTTAGTAAAGAAATTTTTCCTAATATCCAATCTAAACCTCCCCTGGTGCAACTTGAGGCCATTTTCTCTTGTCCTATCTCCAGCAACCTGACGGAAGACACCAGCACCCACCTCGTTACAACCTCCTTTCAGGTAGTTGTAGAGAGCGATAAGGTCTCCCCTCAGCCTCCTTTTCTCCAGGCTAAACAACCCCAGTTTTTCCTCAGCTGCCTCTCATAAGACTTGTGCTCCAGGCCCCTCACCAGCTTGGTTGCCCTTCTCTGAACATGCTCCAGCACCTCCATGTCTTCCTGTCAGGAGGACGGCGGGATATTCAGCTGGCTGTCAACCAACCCCCCCAGGCTTTCTCTGCCAGCTCTTCCCCAAGCCACTGCGTGGGGTTGCTGTGACCGAAGTGCAGGACCTGGCACTTGGCCTTGAAATGTTTATTGGGAAGGAGGCTGGGGTGGAGGAAAGGACGTACAAGGATGGGATGGCAAAAAGGAGGGTCAAGAAACAGGAGAAATTATATGTAAATCATGTGATCGTTGCCATTCAGAGTTATGTGCCAGCCAGTGTTGTGATTGATTGCCCCAGTCTAAATGAGGACATTAAACCAGACCTGTTTTCTGACCATACCACTGAGCTGATCCTGGTGCTGTGGTCAGGTGAAAACTCAGGAGGGCTTTTTCTGCCTGGAAGGGAATACCTAATTGAATGTTGGACACCATCAGACAGGAGGAAGTTTTATTACACCTGTTGCAACTTTGTGCATTATTTCCATTTCGCTGGTATTTTCTTCCTGGAGGCTTAAGTGTGAATTACGCAGTACAGCTATGTCAAGTACTGGATTTATGATTTTGTAGATGCTGGACTGAAAGAGAAGATTCCTTCTTATATTTGCCATAGCAGTGCAACCTTCAAACTGTTTTTGACACTGTCACCTATAACATCATCATAGACAAATTGATAAAGGTCAGAAAGTAAATGGACAGTGAGATGGACTAGAAGCTGTTTGAACTGTCAGGCTCAAAGGTTTGTGATCAGTACCATGAAATCCAGCTGGAGACCAGTGGTGTGCACCACGGGTGAATAGTGGAGCTAGTCCTGTTTAATGTCTTCATTAATGACATGGATGATGAGACAGAGCCCACCCTCAGCAAGTTTGCAGATAATTCAGAACTGAAAGGAGTGTCTGGTACACCAGAGGGTTGTGCTGCCATTCTGCAGGACCTGGACAGGCTGGAAAAATAGGTCAATAGGAACCTCATGAAGTTCAGAAAAGGGAAGCACAAAATCCTGCACTTGCACAGGAACAACCCTGGGCACCGATACAGGCTGGGCACCAACCAGCTGGAAAGCAGCTTTGCAGAAAGAACCTGGGTGTCTTGATGGACACCAAGCTGAACATGAGCCAGCAATGTGCCCTCACGGCAAAGAGTGCCAACAGCCTCCTGGCTGCATTAGGAAGACCATTGCCAGCAGGTTGAGAGATATGATCCTTCACCCCTACTCAGCACTGGTGAAGGCCACACCTGGAGTACTGTGTCCAGTTCTGGGCTCCCTAGTACAAAGAGAGACATGGACATACTGGAGAGAGTCCAGCAAAGGGCCACTAAGATGATGAAAGGACTGGAGCATCTCTCATATAAAGAAAGGCTGAGGGAGCTGGGATCGTTCCTAGATTGAGCCTAGAGAAGAGAAAGCTCAGGGGGATCTTACACACATTTCTCATCATGATATAAAAATAATTTTTTTATGGTGAGAACAATCAAGCACTGGAACAACCTCCCCAGGGATGTGGCAGAGTCCCCATCACTGAAAGTTTTCAAGAGGTGATTGGACTAGGGTACTAGATAATCTCATCTAAGCTCCCTTTCCCATGAAAAGTTGAACAAGGTGATCTTTCAAGGTCCCTTCCAACCGAGGCTGTTCTATGATTCCATGAAACTGAAACATGGGAAATACTCTTTAAACATAAGAAAAAATCTTTTTCCTGTGAGGGAGGTCAAACACTGGAACAGGTTGCCCCAAAAGGTTGTGGAGTGTCCATCCTTGGACATATCAAAAACCCAGCTGGATGTGGTCCTGGCCAACCTGCTCTGGCTGACCCTGCCCTTAAGCTGTTGGACTAGATGATCTCCAGAGCTGCTGTCCAACCTCAGTGGTTCTGTGATTCTGTGGAAGGATTCTGAGCTGATTTGATGCTTTCGTGTATCTGACCAGTTGACATGAATGTTTAATTCATTCATAAATGTCAGATCACTTGGCTCACATTTGGATGATGTATCATTTTAAGGCAGTCTGAACATGCACGACAATATGGTTTCACTCATTAAACCCTTCACAAATACAGGTGGATACTTATTTTCAAATGGATGAAGCAATCCTTGGCCAAGGGGAGTGAAATGTTTATTATGGCCCAAATATTGCTAGGTCAAATATAGGTTTGCCATCTTTCTGACATTTCTTCCTTTCCATGTAACATATATTTGCAAGTATATTTGTGACATTTTTTATATAAGCCCTTGGGAGGCCTCAGAAAAGACCTTCAGTCATTGTAAAAGCAAGGACTCTGCTGCACCAGTAGTATTCAGCTGAAGAACAGCACCTAGTAATTTTTTTCTTTGACTTCCTAAATTATTTCATGCTGTCAGAGTTTTTGTCTTCAGCAGAGGTATTTTCTTCATCTGATGTTTGAACAAAGGAAGACTACATTGTCTTTTCACCTTTTTTTACTTTCTGGCTCACTTTGGAATAGTTTTCACTATGTGCTTGCTATAACCTGTGAGGTAGGTTATAGGTGGGCTAGGAAAAGGTTGGAGACTACACTGACACATATCAGAGTGATGCAGATGAAATTGGGGTCATGCAGAATTATATCTGTGGTGCTACTAGGTTCTTTTTAGTACACAACTTGCTCGACTGAACAATGCCTAGGACAAATGCTTTCTCTTGTCTTGTTTTCTTTTTGTTCATGTTTGGCTGGAAGCTGATGGCCTCAGGAAATAGAATTTGGGATTGTGAGAGAATCCCAAATGAATCTGGGAATGTGAGAGATACTAGCTCCTAAATCTTGAACAGTGCCTGGGATTTGAATTCTTTGTAGCCCAAAGTTGGCCTTATCACTTATTTAGAGAAAGCTATGTTGGTCATTGTAAAGCAATGAAGAACTAAAGTTCAGTGGTGAACTTTATATGTTTGAGGGATATCAAAATAGTTTGTTTTAGTTGGGGCATGCTGTAGTGCTAAATTTGTCTTAACATATTCATTTGTTAAAGTTTAGGGATGGTAGTGGCAAATAAATTAGTTGCAGCACAGCCTCTGCTATTGTAGACAATTAATCTTTCTTGCAATATTTAGAGGGACAACAATCTCTCTGGATAGCTAATTCCCTATCTTCCCACACAAAATCAATTCTGCATTAAATGGAGATACTTAAAGTATTTTTAATTTTTAGTGAGAACTTTGGGAAAGTATGCTAAAGATAAGGTCATTGTGTTATTCTCCTGTTCTCTTCAGAGCAGGATAGAACCAGTATTCCGAATCTCTGTGAGTTAGAAAGTGTCCTTGGAGCCAGCTGGGTGTTTGCTGTGAGAAGCACATTGAATTTGGATGGTCGCATTTTGCAGAAAGAGGAATGCATATGGAATGAAGAGATACTACATGGCCACTGTGGGAAGTTATATCAAGTTTGTGACCGTTTCATGGTAGCAGCTTTTATTAACAGACTCACTATGATCTCATCATCTTCAACTAAACTACAAAGGATTGAGAACTAGGAGGAAGCTATAACTGCAGGCTGGAATTGGCTGGTCTCAGATCAGTCATCTCTTTCATATTAGTGAATCTTTTGATATCAGCTCTCTCTCAAACCTTTCTTCTCCCTTCAATCCACTCTAACTTTACAATTTGGCACTTAACCTTTTTTTGACATTT
>NW_027439667.1:0-19900 GCF_964188355.1 Buteo buteo
GTTAGGGTTAGGGTTAGGGTTACGGCTAGGGTTAGGGTTAGGGTTAGGTTAGTGTTTCTATTAGGTTAGTTTTAAGGGCTAAGGTTAGTTTTAGGGTTAAGGTTGGGTTAGGGTTAGGATTAGGGTTAGGGTACGACTTAGGGCTAGGGTTAGGGCTAGGGTTAGGGTTAGTTTAGGGGTTAGGGGTTAGGGTAGGCTTAGGGTTAGCGTTACGGTTAGGGGTTAGGGGTTAGGGTTAGGGCTAAGGTTAGGGTTAGGTTAGGGTTAGGGTTAGGGTTAGGGTTAGGGTTAGGGTTAGGGTTACGGCTAGGGTTAGGGTTAGGGTTAGGTTAGGCTTAGGGTTAGGAGTTAGGGTTAGGGTTTCTATTAGGTTAGTTTTAAGGGCTAAGGTTAGTTTTAGGGTTAAGGTTGGGTTAGGGTTAGGATTAGGGTTAGGGTACGACTTAGGGCTAGGGTTAGGGCTAGGGTTAGGGTTAGGGTTAGGGTTTAGGGTTATGGTTAGGGTTAGGGGTTAGGGGTTAGGGGTTAGGCTTAGGGTTAGCGTTACGGTTAGGGGTTAGGGGTTAGGGTTAGGGCTAAGGTTAGGGTTAGGGTTAGGGTTAGGGTTAGGGCTAGGGTTAGGGTTAGGGTTAGGGTTACGGCTAGGGTTAGGGTTAGGGTTAGGTTAGGCTTAGGGTTAGGAGTTAGGGTTAGGGTTTCTATTAGGTTAGTTTTAAGGGCTAAGGTTAGTTTTAGGGTTAAGGTTGGGTTAGGGTTAGGATTAGGGTTAGGGTACGACTTAGGGCTAGGGTTAGGGCTAGGGTTAGGGTTAGGGTTAGGGTTAGGGTTTAGGGTTATGGTTAGGGTTAGGGGTTAGGGGTTAGGGGTTAGGCTTAGGGTTAGCGTTACGGTTAGGGGTTAGGGGTTAGGGTTAGGGCTAAGGTTAGGGTTAGGGTTAGGGTTAGGGTTAGGGTTAGGGCTAGGGTTAGGGTTAGGGTTAGGGTTACGGCTAGGGTTAGGGTTAGGGTTAGGTTAGGCTTAGGGTTAGGAGTTAGGGTTAGGGTTTCTATTAGGTTAGTTTTAAGGGCTAAGGTTAGTTTTAGGGTTAAGGTTGGGTTAGGGTTAGGATTAGGGTTAGGGTACGACTTAGGGCTAGGGTTAGGGCTAGGGTTAGGGTTAGGGTTAGGATTAGGGTTTAGGGTTATGGTTAGGGTTAGGGGTTAGGGGTTAGGGGTTAGGCTTAGGGTTAGCGTTACGGTTAGGGGTTAGGGGTTAGGGTTAGGGCTAAGGTTAGGGTTAGGGTTAGGGTTAGGGTTAGGGCTAGGGTTAGGGTTAGGGTTAGGGTTACGGCTAGGGTTAGGGTTAGGGTTAGGTTAGGCTTAGGGTTAGGAGTTAGGGTTAGGGTTTCTATTAGGTTAGTTTTAAGGGCTAAGGTTAGTTTTAGGGTTAAGGTTGGGTTAGGGTTAGGATTAGGGTTAGGGTACGACTTAGGGCTAGGGTTAGGGCTAGGGTTAGGGTTAGGGTTAGGGTTAGGGTTTAGGGTTATGGTTAGGGTTAGGGGTTAGGGGTTAGGGGTTAGGCTTAGGGTTAGCGTTACGGTTAGGGGTTAGGGGTTAGGGTTAGGGCTAAGGTTAGGGTTAGGGTTAGGGTTAGGGTTAGGGCTAGGGTTAGGGTTAGGGTTAGGGTTACGGCTAGGGTTAGGGTTAGGGTTAGGGTTACGGCTAGGGTTAGGGTTAGGGTTAGGTTAGGCTTAGGGTTAGGAGTTAGGGTTAGGGTTTCTATTAGGTTAGTTTTAAGGGCTAAGGTTAGTTTTAGGGTTAAGGTTGGGTTAGGGTTAGGATTAGGGTTAGGGTACGACTTAGGGCTAGGGTTAGGGCTAGGGTTAGGGTTAGGGTTAGGGTTAGGGTTTAGGGTTATGGTTAGGGTTAGGGGTTAGGGGTTAGGGGTTAGGCTTAGGGTTAGCGTTACGGTTAGGGGTTAGGGGTTAGGGCTAAGGTTAGGGTTAGGGTTAGGGTTAGGGTTAGGGCTAGGGTTAGGGTTAGGGTTAGGGTTACGGCTAGGGTTAGGGTTAGGGTTAGGTTAGGCTTAGGGTTAGGAGTTAGGGTTAGGGTTTCTATTAGGTTAGTTTTAAGGGCTAAGGTTAGTTTTAGGGTTAAGGTTGGGTTAGGGTTAGGATTAGGGTTAGGGTACGACTTAGGGCTAGGGTTAGGGCTAGGGTTAGGGTTAGGGTTAGGGTTAGGGTTTAGGGTTATGGTTAGGGTTAGGGGTTAGGGGTTAGGGGTTAGGCTTAGGGTTAGCGTTACGGTTAGGGGTTAGGGGTTAGGGCTAAGGTTAGGGTTAGGGTTAGGGTTAGGGTTAGGGCTAGGGTTAGGGTTAGGGTTAGGGTTACGGCTAGGGTTAGGGTTAGGGTTAGGTTAGGCTTAGGGTTAGGAGTTAGGGTTAGGGTTTCTATTAGGTTAGTTTTAAGGGCTAAGGTTAGTTTTAGGGTTAAGGTTGGGTTAGGGTTAGGATTAGGGTTAGGGTACGACTTAGGGCTAGGGTTAGGGCTAGGGTTAGGGTTAGGGTTAGGGTTAGGGTTTAGGGTTATGGTTAGGGTTAGGGGTTAGGGGTTAGGGGTTAGGCTTAGGGTTAGCGTTACGGTTAGGGGTTAGGGTAAGGGTTAGGGCTAAGGTTAGGGTTAGGGTTAGGGTTAGGGTTAGGGCTAGGGTTAGGGTTAGGGTTAGGGTTACGGCTAGGGTTAGGGTTAGGGTTAGGTTAGGCTTAGGGTTAGGAGTTAGGGTTAGGGTTTCTATTAGGTTAGTTTTAAGGGCTAAGGTTAGTTTTAGGGTTAAGGTTGGGTTAGGGTTAGGATTAGGGTTAGGGTACGACTTAGGGCTAGGGTTAGGGCTAGGGTTAGGGTTAGGGTTAGGGTTAGGGTTTAGGGTTATGGTTAGGGTTAGGGGTTAGGGGTTAGGGGTTAGGCTTAGGGTTAGCGTTACGGTTAGGGGTTAGGGGTTAGGGCTAAGGTTAGGGTTAGGGTTAGGGTTAGGGTTAGGGCTAGGGTTAGGGTTAGGGTTAGGGTTACGGCTAGGGTTAGGGTTAGGGTTAGGTTAGGCTTAGGGTTAGGAGTTAGGGTTAGGGTTTCTATTAGGTTAGTTTTAAGGGCTAAGGTTAGTTTTAGGGTTAAGGTTGGGTTAGGGTTAGGATTAGGGTTAGGGTACGACTTAGGGCTAGGGTTAGGGCTAGGGTTAGGGTTAGGGTTAGGGTTAGGGTTTAGGGTTATGGTTAGGGGTTAGGGGTTAGGGGTTAGGATTAGGGTTAGCGTTACGGTTAGGGGTTAGGGTTAGGGCTAAGGTTAGGGTTAGGGTTAGGGTTAGGGTTAGGGCTAGGGTTAGGGTTAGGGTTAGGGTTACAGCTAGGGTTAGGGTTAGGGTTAGGTTAGGCTTAGGGTTAGGAGTTAGGGTTAGGGTTTCTATTAGGTTAGTTTTAAGGGCTAAGGTTAGTTTTAGGGTTAAGGTTCGGTTAGGGTTAGGATTAGGGTTAGGGTACGACTTAGGGCTAGGGTTAGGGTTAGGGTTAGGGTTAGGGTTTAGGGTTATGGTTAGGGTTAGGGGTTAGGGGTTAGGGGTTAGGCTTAGGGTTAGCGTTACGGTTAGGGGTTAGGGGTTAGGGTTAGGGCTAAGGTTAGGGTTAGGGTTAGGGTTAGGGTTAGGGTTAGGGTTAGGGTTAGGGTTAGGGTTAGGGTTAGGAGTTAGGGTTAGGGTTTCTATTAGGTTAGTTTTAAGGGCTAAGGTTAGTTTTAGGGTTAAGGTTGGGTTAGGGTTAGGATTAGGGTTAGGGTACGACTTAGGGCTAGGGTTAGGGCTAGGGTTAGGGTTAGGGTTAGGGTTAGGGTTTAGGGTTATGGTTAGGGTTAGGGGTTAGGGGTTAGGGGTTAGGCTTAGGGTTAGCGTTACGGTTAGGGGTTAGGGGTTAGGGTTAGGGCTAAGGTTAGGGTTAGGGTTAGGGTTAGGGCTAGGGTTAGGGTTAGGGTTAGGGTTACGGCTAGGGTTAGGGTTAGGGTTAGGTTAGGCTTAGGGTTAGGAGTTAGGGTTAGGGTTTCTATTAGGTTAGTTTTAAGGGCTAAGGTTAGTTTTAGGGTTAAGGTTGGGTTAGGGTTAGGATTAGGGTTAGGGTACGACTTAGGGCTAGGGTTAGGGCTAGGGTTAGGGTTAGGGTTAGGGTTTAGGGTTATGGTTAGGGTTAGGGGTTAGGGGTTAGGGGTTAGGCTTAGGGTTAGCGTTACGGTTAGGGGTTAGGGGTTAGGGTTAGGGCTAAGGTTAGGGTTAGGGTTAGGGTTAGGGTTAGGGCTAGGGTTAGGGTTAGGGTTAGGGTTACGGCTAGGGTTAGGGTTAGGGTTAGGTTAGGCTTAGGGTTAGGAGTTAGGGTTAGGGTTTCTATTAGGTTAGTTTTAAGGGCTAAGGTTAGTTTTAGGGTTAAGGTTGGGTTAGGGTTAGGATTAGGGTTAGGGTACGACTTAGGGCTAGGGTTAGGGCTAGGGTTAGGGTTAGGGTTAGGGTTAGGGTTTAGGGTTATGGTTAGGGTTAGGGGTTAGGGGTTAGGGGTTAGGCTTAGGGTTAGCGTTACGGTTAGGGGTTAGGGGTTAGGGTTAGGGCTAAGGTTAGGGTTAGGGTTAGGGTTAGGGTTAGGGCTAGGGTTAGGGTTAGGGTTAGGGTTACGGCTAGGGTTAGGGTTAGGGTTAGGTTAGGCTTAGGGTTAGGAGTTAGGGTTAGGGTTTCTATTAGGTTAGTTTTAAGGGCTAAGGTTAGTTTTAGGGTTAAGGTTGGGTTAGGGTTAGGATTAGGGTTAGGGTACGACTTAGGGCTAGGGTTAGGGCTAGGGTTAGGGTTAGGGTTAGGGTTAGGGTTTAGGGTTATGGTTAGGGTTAGGGGTTAGGGGTTAGGGGTTAGGCTTAGGGTTAGCGTTACGGTTAGGGGTTAGGGGTTAGGGTTAGGGCTAAGGTTAGGGTTAGGGTTAGGGTTAGGGTTAGGGCTAGGGTTAGGGTTAGGGTTAGGGTTACGGCTAGGGTTAGGGTTAGGGTTAGGTTAGGCTTAGGGTTAGGAGTTAGGGTTAGGGTTTCTATTAGGTTAGTTTTAAGGGCTAAGGTTAGTTTTAGGGTTAAGGTTGGGTTAGGGTTAGGATTAGGGTTAGGGTACGACTTAGGGCTAGGGTTAGGGCTAGGGTTAGGGTTAGGGTTAGGGTTAGGGTTTAGGGTTATGGTTAGGGTTAGGGGTTAGGGGTTAGGGGTTAGGCTTAGGGTTAGCGTTACGGTTAGGGGTTAGGGGTTAGGGTTAGGGCTAAGGTTAGGGTTAGGGTTAGGGTTAGGGTTAGGGCTAGGGTTAGGGTTAGGGTTAGGGTTACGGCTAGGGTTAGGGTTAGGGTTAGGTTAGGCTTAGGGTTAGGAGTTAGGGTTAGGGTTTCTATTAGGTTAGTTTTAAGGGCTAAGGTTAGTTTTAGGGTTAAGGTTGGGTTAGGGTTAGGATTAGGGTTAGGGTACGACTTAGGGCTAGGGTTAGGGCTAGGGTTAGGGTTAGGGTTAGGGTTAGGGTTTAGGGTTATGGTTAGGGTTAGGGGTTAGGGGTTAGGGGTTAGGCTTAGGGTTAGCGTTACGGTTAGGGGTTAGGGGTTAGGGTTAGGGCTAAGGTTAGGGTTAGGGTTAGGGTTAGGGTTAGGGCTAGGGTTAGGGTTAGGGTTAGGGTTACGGCTAGGGTTAGGGTTAGGGTTAGGTTAGGCTTAGGGTTAGGAGTTAGGGTTAGGGTTTCTATTAGGTTAGTTTTAAGGGCTAAGGTTAGTTTTAGGGTTAAGGTTGGGTTAGGGTTAGGATTAGGGTTAGGGTACGACTTAGGGCTAGGGTTAGGGCTAGGGTTAGGGTTAGGGTTAGGGTTAGGGTTTAGGGTTATGGTTAGGGTTAGGGGTTAGGGGTTAGGGGTTAGGCTTAGGGTTAGCGTTACGGTTAGGGGTTAGGGGTTAGGGTTAGGGCTAAGGTTAGGGTTAGGGTTAGGGTTAGGGTTAGGGCTAGGGTTAGGGTTAGGGTTAGGGTTACGGCTAGGGTTAGGGTTAGGGTTAGGTTAGGCTTAGGGTTAGGAGTTAGGGTTAGGGTTTCTATTAGGTTAGTTTTAAGGGCTAAGGTTAGTTTTAGGGTTAAGGTTGGGTTAGGGTTAGGATTAGGGTTAGGGTACGACTTAGGGCTAGGGTTAGGGCTAGGGTTAGGGTTAGGGTTAGGGTTAGGGTTTAGGGTTATGGTTAGGGTTAGGGGTTAGGGGTTAGGGGTTAGGCTTAGGGTTAGCGTTACGGTTAGGGGTTAGGGGTTAGGGCTAAGGTTAGGGTTAGGGTTAGGGTTAGGGTTAGGGCTAGGGTTAGGGTTAGGGTTAGGGTTACGGCTAGGGTTAGGGTTAGGGTTAGGTTAGGCTTAGGGTTAGGAGTTAGGGTTAGGGTTTCTATTAGGTTAGTTTTAAGGGCTAAGGTTAGTTTTAGGGTTAAGGTTGGGTTAGGGTTAGGATTAGGGTTAGGGTACGACTTAGGGCTAGGGTTAGGGCTAGGGTTAGGGTTAGGGTTAGGGTTAGGGTTTAGGGTTATGGTTAGGGTTAGGGGTTAGGGGTTAGGGGTTAGGCTTAGGGTTAGCGTTACGGTTAGGGGTTAGGGGTTAGGGTTAGGGCTAAGGTTAGGGTTAGGGTTAGGGTTAGGGTTAGGGCTAGGGTTAGGGTTAGGGTTAGGGTTACGGCTAGGGTTAGGGTTAGGGTTAGGTTAGGCTTAGGGTTAGGAGTTAGGGTTAGGGTTTCTATTAGGTTAGTTTTAAGGGCTAAGGTTAGTTTTAGGGTTAAGGTTGGGTTAGGGTTAGGATTAGGGTTAGGGTACGACTTAGGGCTAGGGTTAGGGCTAGGGTTAGGGTTAGGGTTAGGGTTAGGGTTTAGGGTTATGGTTAGGGTTAGGGGTTAGGGGTTAGGGGTTAGGCTTAGGGTTAGCGTTACGGTTAGGGGTTAGGGTTAGGGCTAAGGTTAGGGTTAGGGTTAGGGTTAGGGTTAGGGCTAGGGTTAGGGTTAGGGTTAGGGTTACGGCTAGGGTTAGGGTTAGGGTTAGGTTAGGCTTAGGGTTAGGAGTTAGGGTTAGGGTTTCTATTAGGTTAGTTTTAAGGGCTAAGGTTAGTTTTAGGGTTAAGGTTGGGTTAGGGTTAGGATTAGGGTTAGGGTACGACTTAGGGCTAGGGTTAGGGCTAGGGTTAGGGTTAGGGTTAGGGTTAGGGTTTAGGGTTATGGTTAGGGTTAGGGGTTAGGGGTTAGGGGTTAGGCTTAGGGTTAGCGTTACGGTTAGGGGTTAGGGGTTAGGGTTAGGGCTAAGGTTAGGGTTAGGGTTAGGGTTAGGGTTAGGGCTAGGGTTAGGGTTAGGGTTAGGGTTACGGCTAGGGTTAGGGTTAGGGTTAGGTTAGGCTTAGGGTTAGGAGTTAGGGTTAGGGTTTCTATTAGGTTAGTTTTAAGGGCTAAGGTTAGTTTTAGGGTTAAGGTTGGGTTAGGGTTAGGATTAGGGTTAGGGTACGACTTAGGGCTAGGGTTAGGGCTAGGGTTAGGGTTAGGGTTAGGGTTAGGGTTTAGGGTTATGGTTAGGGTTAGGGGTTAGGGGTTAGGGGTTAGGCTTAGGGTTAGCGTTACGGTTAGGGGTTAGGGGTTAGGGCTAAGGTTAGGGTTAGGGTTAGGGTTAGGGTTAGGGCTAGGGTTAGGGTTAGGGTTAGGGTTACGGCTAGGGTTAGGGTTAGGGTTAGGTTAGGCTTAGGGTTAGGAGTTAGGGTTAGGGTTTCTATTAGGTTAGTTTTAAGGGCTAAGGTTAGTTTTAGGGTTAAGGTTGGGTTAGGGTTAGGATTAGGGTTAGGGTACGACTTAGGGCTAGGGTTAGGGCTAAGGTTAGGGTTAGGGTTAGGGTTAGGGTTTAGGGTTATGGTTAGGGTTAGGGGTTAGGGGTTAGGGGTTAGGCTTAGGGTTAGCGTTACGGTTAGGGGTTAGGGGTTAGGGTTAGGGCTAAGGTTAGGGTTAGGGTTAGGGTTAGGGTTAGGGCTAGGGTTAGGGTTAGGGTTAGGGTTACGGCTAGGGTTAGGGTTAGGGTTAGGTTAGGCTTAGGGTTAGGAGTTAGGGTTAGGGTTTCTATTAGGTTAGTTTTAAGGGCTAAGGTTAGTTTTAGGGTTAAGGTTGGGTTAGGGTTAGGATTAGGGTTAGGGTACGACTTAGGGTTAGGGTTAGGGCTAGGGTTAGGGTTAGGGTTAGGGTTAGGGTTTAGGGTTATGGTTAGGGTTAGGGGTTAGGGGTTAGGGGTTAGGCTTAGGGTTAGCGTTACGGTTAGGGTTAGGGGTTAGGGTTAGGGCTAAGGTTAGGGTTAGGGTTAGGGTTAGGGCTAGGGTTAGGGTTAGGGTTAGGGTTACGGCTAGGGTTAGGGTTAGGGTTAGGTTAGGCTTAGGGTTAGGAGTTAGGGTTAGGGTTTCTATTAGGTTAGTTTTAAGGGCTAAGGTTAGTTTTAGGGTTAAGGTTGGGTTAGGGTTAGGATTAGGGTTAGGGTACGACTTAGGGCTAGGGTTAGGGCTAGGGTTAGGGTTAGGGTTAGGGTTAGGGTTTAGGGTTATGGTTAGGGTTAGGGGTTAGGGGTTAGGGGTTAGGCTTAGGGTTAGCGTTACGGTTAGGGGTTAGGGGTTAGGGTTAGGGCTAAGGTTAGGGTTAGGGTTAGGGTTAGGGTTAGGGCTAGGGTTAGGGTTAGGGTTAGGGTTACTGCTAGGGTTAGGGTTAGGGTTAGGTTAGGCTTAGGGTTAGGAGTTAGGGTTAGGGTTTCTATTAGGTTAGTTTTAAGGGCTAAGGTTAGTTTTAGGGTTAAGGTTGGGTTAGGGTTAGGATTAGGGTTAGGGTACGACTTAGGGCTAGGGTTAGGGCTAGGGTTAGGGTTAGGGTTAGGGTTAGGGTTTAGGGTTATGGTTAGGGTTAGGGGTTAGGGGTTAGGGGTTAGGCTTAGGGTTAGCGTTACGGTTAGGGGTTAGGGGTTAGGGTTAGGGCTAAGGTTAGGGTTAGGGTTAGGGTTAGGGTTAGGGCTAGGGTTAGGGTTAGGGTTAGGGTTACGGCTAGGGTTAGGGTTAGGGTTAGGTTAGGCTTAGGGTTAGGAGTTAGGGTTAGGGTTTCTATTAGGTTAGTTTTAAGGGCTAAGGTTAGTTTTAGGGTTAAGGTTGGGTTAGGGTTAGGATTAGGGTTAGGGTACGACTTAGGGCTAGGGTTAGGGCTAGGGTTAGGGTTAGGGTTAGGGTTAGGGTTTAGGGTTATGGTTAGGGTTAGGGGTTAGGGGTTAGGGGTTAGGCTTAGGGTCAGCGTTACGGTTAGGGGTTAGGGGTTAGGGTTAGGGGTTAGGGGTTAGGGGTTAGGCTTAGGGTTAGCGTTACGGTTAGGGTTAGGGGTTAGGGTTAGGGCTAAGGTTAGGGTTAGGGTTAGGGTTAGGGTTAGGGCTAGGGTTAGGGTTAGGGTTAGGGTTTCTATTAGGTTAGTTTTAAGGGCTAAGGTTAGTTTTAGGGTTAAGGTTGGGTTAGGGTTAGGATTAGGGTTAGGGTACGACTTAGGGCTAGGGTTAGGGCTAGGGTTAGGGTTAGGGTTAGGGTTAGGGTTTAGGGTTATGGTTAGGGTTAGGGGTTAGGGGTTAGGGGTTAGGCTTAGGGTTAGCGTTACGGTTAGGGGTTAGGGGTTAGGGTTAGGGCTAAGGTTAGGGTTAGGGTTAGGGTTAGGGCTAGGGCTAGGGTTAGGGTTAGGGTTAGGGTTACGGCTAGGGTTAGGGTTAGGGTTAGGTTAGGCTTAGGGTTAGGAGTTAGGGTTAGGGTTTCTATTAGGTTAGTTTTAAGGGCTAAGGTTAGTTTTAGGGTTAAGGTTGGGTTAGGGTTAGGATTAGGGTTAGGGTACGACTTAGGGCTAGGGTTAGGGCTAGGGTTAGGGTTAGGGTTAGGGTTAGGGTTTAGGGTTATGGTTAGGGTTAGGGGTTAGGGGTTAGGGGTTAGGCTTAGGGTCAGCGTTACGGTTAGGGGTTAGGGGTTAGGGTTAGGGCTAAGGTTAGGGTTAGGGTTAGGGTTAGGGTTAGGGCTAGGGTTAGGGTTAGGGTTAGGGTTACGGCTAGGGTTAGGGTTAGGGTTAGGTTAGGCTTAGGGTTAGGAGTTAGGGTTAGGGTTTCTATTAGGTTAGTTTTAAGGGCTAAGGTTAGTTTTAGGGTTAAGGTTGGGTTAGGGTTAGGATTAGGGTTAGGGTACGACTTAGGGTTAGGGTTAGGGCTAGGGTTAGGGTTAGGGTTAGGGTTAGGGTTTAGGGTTATGGTTAGGGTTAGGGGTTAGGGGTTAGGGGTTAGGCTTAGGGTTAGCGTTACGGTTAGGGGTTAGGGGTTAGGGTTAGGGCTAAGGTTAGGGTTAGGGTTAGGGTTAGGGCTAGGGTTAGGGTTAGGGTTAGGGTTACGGCTAGGGTTAGGGTTAGGGTTAGGTTAGGCTTAGGGTTAGGAGTTAGGGTTAGGGTTTCTATTAGGTTAGTTTTAAGGGCTAAGGTTAGTTTTAGGGTTAAGGTTGGGTTAGGGTTAGGATTAGGGTTAGGGTACGACTTAGGGCTAGGGTTAGGGCTAGGGTTAGGGTTAGGGTTAGGGTTAGGGTTTAGGGTTATGGTTAGGGTTAGGGGTTAGGGGTTAGGGGTTAGGCTTAGGGTTAGCGTTACGGTTAGGGGTTAGGGGTTAGGGTTAGGGCTAAGGTTAGGGTTAGGGTTAGGGTTAGGGTTAGGGCTAGGGTTAGGGTTAGGGTTAGGGTTACTGCTAGGGTTAGGGTTAGGGTTAGGTTAGGCTTAGGGTTAGGAGTTAGGGTTAGGGTTTCTATTAGGTTAGTTTTAAGGGCTAAGGTTAGTTTTAGGGTTAAGGTTGGGTTAGGGTTAGGATTAGGGTTAGGGTACGACTTAGGGCTAGGGTTAGGGCTAGGGTTAGGGTTAGGGTTAGGGTTAGGGTTTAGGGTTATGGTTAGGGTTAGGGGTTAGGGGTTAGGGGTTAGGCTTAGGGTTAGCGTTACGGTTAGGGGTTAGGGGTTAGGGTTAGGGCTAAGGTTAGGGTTAGGGTTAGGGTTAGGGTTAGGGCTAGGGTTAGGGTTAGGGTTAGGGTTACGGCTAGGGTTAGGGTTAGGGTTAGGTTAGGCTTAGGGTTAGGAGTTAGGGTTAGGGTTTCTATTAGGTTAGTTTTAAGGGCTAAGGTTAGTTTTAGGGTTAAGGTTGGGTTAGGGTTAGGATTAGGGTTAGGGTACGACTTAGGGCTAGGGTTAGGGCTAGGGTTAGGGTTAGGGTTAGGGTTAGGGTTTAGGGTTATGGTTAGGGTTAGGGGTTAGGGGTTAGGGGTTAGGCTTAGGGTCAGCGTTACGGTTAGGGGTTAGGGGTTAGGGTTAGGGGTTAGGGGTTAGGGGTTAGGCTTAGGGTTAGCGTTACGGTTAGGGGTTAGGGGTTAGGGTTAGGGCTAAGGTTAGGGTTAGGGTTAGGGTTAGGGTTAGGGCTAGGGTTAGGGTTAGGGTTAGGGTTTCTATTAGGTTAGTTTTAAGGGCTAAGGTTAGTTTTAGGGTTAAGGTTGGGTTAGGGTTAGGATTAGGGTTAGGGTACGACTTAGGGCTAGGGTTAGGGCTAGGGTTAGGGTTAGGGTTAGGGTTAGGGTTTAGGGTTATGGTTAGGGTTAGGGGTTAGGGGTTAGGGGTTAGGCTTAGGGTTAGCGTTACGGTTAGGGGTTAGGGGTTAGGGTTAGGGCTAAGGTTAGGGTTAGGGTTAGGGTTAGGGCTAGGGCTAGGGTTAGGGTTAGGGTTAGGGTTACGGCTAGGGTTAGGGTTAGGGTTAGGTTAGGCTTAGGGTTAGGAGTTAGGGTTAGGGTTTCTATTAGGTTAGTTTTAAGGGCTAAGGTTAGTTTTAGGGTTAAGGTTGGGTTAGGGTTAGGATTAGGGTTAGGGTACGACTTAGGGCTAGGGTTAGGGCTAGGGTTAGGGTTAGGGTTAGGGTTAGGGTTTAGGGTTATGGTTAGGGTTAGGGGTTAGGGGTTAGGGGTTAGGCTTAGGGTCAGCGTTACGGTTAGGGGTTAGGGGTTAGGGTTAGGGCTAAGGTTAGGGTTAGGGTTAGGGTTAGGGTTAGGGCTAGGGTTAGGGTTAGGGTTAGGGTTACGGCTAGGGTTAGGGTTAGGGTTAGGTTAGGCTTAGGGTTAGGAGTTAGGGTTAGGGTTTCTATTAGGTTAGTTTTAAGGGCTAAGGTTAGTTTTAGGGTTAAGGTTGGGTTAGGGTTAGGATTAGGGTTAGGGTACGACTTAGGGCTAGGGTTAGGGCTAGGGTTAGGGTTAGGATTAGGGTTTAGGGTTATGGTTAGGGTTAGGGGTTAGGGGTTAGGGGTTAGGCTTAGGGTTAGCGTTACGGTTAGGGGTTAGGGGTTAGGGTTAGGGCTAAGGTTAGGGTTAGGGTTAGGGTTAGGGTTAGGGCTAGGGTTAGGGTTAGGGTTAGGGTTACGGCTAGGGTTAGGGTTAGGGTTAGGTTAGGCTTAGGGTTAGGAGTTAGGGTTAGGGTTTCTATTAGGTTAGTTTTAAGGGCTAAGGTTAGTTTTAGGGTTAAGGTTGGGTTAGGGTTAGGATTAGGGTTAGGGTACGACTTAGGGCTAGGGTTAGGGCTAGGGTTAGGGTTAGGGTTAGGGTTAGGGTTTAGGGTTATGGTTAGGGTTAGGGGTTAGGGGTTAGGGGTTAGGCTTAGGGTTAGCGTTACGGTTAGGGGTTAGGGGTTAGGGTTAGGGCTAAGGTTAGGGTTAGGGTTAGGGTTAGGGTTAGGGCTAGGGTTAGGGTTAGGGTTAGGGTTACGGCTAGGGTTAGGGTTAGGGTTAGGTTAGGCTTAGGGTTAGGAGTTAGGGTTAGGGTTTCTATTAGGTTAGTTTTAAGGGCTAAGGTTAGTTTTAGGGTTAAGGTTGGGTTAGGGTTAGGATTAGGGTTAGGGTACGACTTAGGGCTAGGGTTAGGGCTAGGGTTAGGGTTAGGGTTAGGGTTAGGGTTTAGGGTTATGGTTAGGGTTAGGGGTTAGGGGTTAGGGGTTAGGCTTAGGGTTAGCGTTACGGTTAGGGGTTAGGGGTTAGGGTTAGGGCTAAGGTTAGGGTTAGGGTTAGGGTTAGGGTTAGGGCTAGGGTTAGGGTTAGGGTTAGGGTTACGGCTAGGGTTAGGGTTAGGGTTAGGTTAGGCTTAGGGTTAGGAGTTAGGGTTAGGGTTTCTATTAGGTTAGTTTTAAGGGCTAAGGTTAGTTTTAGGGTTAAGGTTGGGTTAGGGTTAGGATTAGGGTTAGGGTACGACTTAGGGCTAGGGTTAGGGCTAGGGTTAGGGTTAGGGTTAGGGTTAGGGTTTAGGGTTATGGTTAGGGTTAGGGGTTAGGGGTTAGGGGTTAGGGGTTAGGCTTAGGGTTAGCGTTACGGTTAGGGGTTAGGGGTTAGGGTTAGGGCTAAGGTTAGGGTTAGGGTTAGGGCTAGGGTTAGGGTTAGGGTTAGGGTTACGGCTAGGGTTAGGGTTAGGGTTAGGTTAGGCTTAGGGTTAGGAGTTAGGGTTAGGGTTTCTATTAGGTTAGTTTTAAGGGCTAAGGTTAGTTTTAGGGTTAAGGTTGGGTTAGGGTTAGGATTAGGGTTAGGGTACGACTTAGGGCTAGGGTTAGGGTTAGGGTTAGGGTTAGGGTTTAGGGTTATGGTTAGGGTTAGGGGTTAGGGGTTAGGGGTTAGGCTTAGGGTTAGCGTTACGGTTAGGGGTTAGGGGTTAGGGTTAGGGCTAAGGTTAGGGTTAGGGTTAGGGTTAGGGTTAGGGCTAGGGTTAGGGTTAGGGTTAGGGTTACGGCTAGGGTTAGGGTTAGGGTTAGGTTAGGCTTAGGGTTAGGAGTTAGGGTTAGGGTTTCTATTAGGTTAGTTTTAAGGGCTAAGGTTAGTTTTAGGGTTAAGGTTGGGTTAGGGTTAGGATTAGGGTTAGGGTACGACTTAGGGCTAGGGTTAGGGCTAGGGTTAGGGTTAGGGTTAGGGTTAGGGTTTAGGGTTAGGGTTAGGGTTAGGGGTTAGGGGTTAGGGGTTAGGCTTAGGGTTAGCGTTACGGTTAGGGGTTAGGGGTTAGGGTTAGGGCTAAGGTTAGGGTTAGGGTTAGGGTTAGGGTTAGGGCTAGGGTTAGGGTTAGGGTTAGGGTTACGGCTAGGGTTAGGGTTAGGGTTAGGTTAGGCTTAGGGTTAGGAGTTAGGGTTAGGGTTTCTATTAGGTTAGTTTTAAGGGCTAAGGTTAGTTTTAGGGTTAAGGTTGGGTTAGGGTTAGGATTAGGGTTAGGGTACGACTTAGGGCTAGGGTTAGGGCTAGGGTTAGGGTTAGGGTTAGGGTTAGGGTTTAGGGTTATGGTTAGGGTTAGGGGTTAGGGGTTAGGGGTTAGGCTTAGGGTTAGCGTTACGGTTAGGGGTTAGGGGTTAGGGTTAGGGCTAAGGTTAGGGTTAGGGTTAGGGTTAGGGTTAGGGCTAGGGTTAGGGTTAGGGTTAGGGTTACGGCTAGGGTTAGGGTTAGGGTTAGGTTAGGCTTAGGGTTAGGAGTTAGGGTTAGGGTTTCTATTAGGTTAGTTTTAAGGGCTAAGGTTAGTTTTAGGGTTAAGGTTGGGTTAGGGTTAGGATTAGGGTTAGGGTACGACTTAGGGCTAGGGTTAGGGCTAGGGTTAGGGTTAGGGTTAGGGTTAGGGTTTAGGGTTATGGTTAGGGTTAGGGGTTAGGGGTTAGGGGTTAGGCTTAGGGTTAGCGTTACGGTTAGGGGTTAGGGGTTAGGGTTAGGGCTAAGGTTAGGGTTAGGGTTAGGGTTAGGGTTAGGGCTAGGGTTAGGGTTACGGCTAGGGTTAGGGTTAGGGTTAGGTTAGGCTTAGGGTTAGGAGTTAGGGTTAGGGTTTCTATTAGGTTAGTTTTAAGGGCTAAGGTTAGTTTTAGGGTTAAGGTTGGGTTAGGGTTAGGATTAGGGTTAGGGTACGACTTAGGGCTAGGGTTAGGGTTAGGGTTAGGGTTAGGGTTTAGGGTTATGGTTAGGGTTAGGGGTTAGGGGTTAGGGGTTAGGCTTAGGGTTAGCGTTACGGTTAGGGGTTAGGGGTTAGGGTTAGGGCTAAGGTTAGGGTTAGGGTTAGGGTTAGGGCTAGGGTTAGGGTTAGGGTTAGGGTTACGGCTAGGGTTAGGGTTAGGGTTAGGTTAGGCTTAGGGTTAGGAGTTAGGGTTAGGGTTTCTATTAGGTTAGTTTTAAGGGCTAAGGTTAGTTTTAGGGTTAAGGTTGGGTTAGGGTTAGGATTAGGGTTAGGGTACGACTTAGGGCTAGGGTTAGGGCTAGGGTTAGGGTTAGGGTTAGGGTTAGGGTTTAGGGTTATGGTTAGGGTTAGGGGTTAGGGGTTAGGGGTTAGGCTTAGGGTTAGCGTTACGGTTAGGGGTTAGGGGTTAGGGTTAGGGCTAAGGTTAGGGTTAGGGTTAGGGTTAGGGTTAGGGCTAGGGTTAGGGTTAGGGTTAGGGTTACGGCTAGGGTTAGGGTTAGGGTTAGGTTAGGCTTAGGGTTAGGAGTTAGGGTTAGGGTTTCTATTAGGTTAGTTTTAAGGGCTAAGGTTAGTTTTAGGGTTAAGGTTGGGTTAGGGTTAGGATTAGGGTTAGGGTACGACTTAGGGCTAGGGTTAGGGCTAGGGTTAGGGTTAGGGTTAGGGTTAGGGTTTAGGGTTATGGTTAGGGTTAGGGGTTAGGGGTTAGGGGTTAGGCTTAGGGTTAGCGTTACGGTTAGGGGTTAGGGGTTAGGGCTAAGGTTAGGGTTAGGGTTAGGGTTAGGGTTAGGGCTAGGGTTAGGGTTAGGTTTAGGGTTACGGCTAGGGTTAGGGTTAGGGTTAGGTTAGGCTTAGGGTTAGGAGTTAGGGTTAGGGTTTCTATTAGGTTAGTTTTAAGGGCTAAGGTTAGTTTTAGGGTTAAGGTTGGGTTAGGGTTAGGATTAGGGTTAGGGTACGACTTAGGGCTAGGGTTAGGGCTAGGGTTAGGGTTAGGGTTAGGGTTAGGGTTTAGGGTTATGGTTAGGGTTAGGGGTTAGGGGTTAGGGGTTAGGCTTAGGGTTAGCGTTACGGTTAGGGGTTAGGGGTTAGGGTTAGGGCTAAGGTTAGGGTTAGGGTTAGGGTTAGGGTTAGGGCTAGGGTTAGGGTTAGGGTTAGGGTTACGGCTAGGGTTAGGGTTAGGGTTAGGTTAGGCTTAGGGTTAGGAGTTAGGGTTAGGGTTTCTATTAGGTTAGTTTTAAGGGCTAAGGTTAGTTTTAGGGTTAAGGTTGGGTTAGGGTTAGGATTAGGGTTAGGGTACGACTTAGGGCTAGGGTTAGGGCTAGGGTTAGGGTTAGGGTTAGGGTTATGGTTTAGGGTTATGGTTAGGGTTAGGGGTTAGGGGTTAGGGGTTAGGCTTAGGGTTAGCGTTACGGTTAGGGGTTAGGGGTTAGGGTTAGGGCTAAGGTTAGGGTTAGGGTTAGGGTTAGGGTTAGGGCTAGGGTTAGGGTTAGGGTTAGGGTTATGGCTAGGGTTAGGGTTAGGGTTAGGTTAGGCTTAGGGTTAGGAGTTAGGGTTAGGGTTTCTATTAGGTTAGTTTTAAGGGCTAAGGTTAGTTTTAGGGTTAAGGTTGGGTTAGGGTTAGGATTAGGGTTAGGGTACGACTTAGGGCTAGGGTTAGGGCTAGGGTTAGGGTTAGGGTTAGGGTTTAGGGTTATGGTTAGGGTTAGGGGTTAGGGGTTAGGGGTTAGGCTTAGGGTTAGCGTTACGGTTAGGGGTTAGGGGTTAGGGTTAGGGCTAAGGTTAGGGTTAGGGTTAGGGTTAGGGTTAGGGCTAGGGTTAGGGTTAGGGTTAGGGTTACGGCTAGGGTTAGGGTTAGGGTTAGGTTAGGCTTAGGGTTAGGAGTTAGGGTTAGGGTTTCTATTAGGTTAGTTTTAAGGGCTAAGGTTAGTTTTAGGGTTAAGGTTGGGTTAGGGTTAGGATTAGGGTTAGGGTACGACTTAGGGCTAGGGTTAGGGCTAGGGTTAGGGTTAGGGTTAGGGTTAGGGTTTAGGGTTATGGTTAGGGTTAGGGGTTAGGGGTTAGGGGTTAGGCTTAGGGTTAGCGTTACGGTTAGGGGTTAGGGGTTAGGGTTAGGGCTAAGGTTAGGGTTAGGGTTAGGGTTAGGGTTAGGGCTAGGGTTAGGGTTAGGGTTAGGGTTACGGCTAGGGTTAGGGTTAGGGTTAGGTTAGGCTTAGGGTTAGGAGTTAGGGTTAGGGTTTCTATTAGGTTAGTTTTAAGGGCTAAGGTTAGTTTTAGGGTTAAGGTTGGGTTAGGGTTAGGATTAGGGTTAGGGTACGACTTAGGGCTAGGGTTAGGGCTAGGGTTAGGGTTAGGGTTAGGGTTAGGGTTTAGGGTTATGGTTAGGGTTAGGGGTTAGGGGTTAGGGGTTAGGCTTAGGGTTAGCGTTACGGTTAGGGGTTAGGGGTTAGGGTTAGGGCTAAGGTTAGGGTTAGGGTTAGGGTTAGGGTTAGGGCTAGGGTTAGGGTTAGGGTTAGGGTTACGGCTAGGGTTAGGGTTAGGGTTAGGTTAGGCTTAGGGTTAGGAGTTAGGGTTAGGGTTTCTATTAGGTTAGTTTTAAGGGCTAAGGTTAGTTTTAGGGTTAAGGTTGGGTTAGGGTTAGGATTAGGGTTAGGGTACGACTTAGGGCTAGGGTTAGGGCTAGGGTTAGGGTTAGGGTTAGGGTTAGGGTTTAGGGTTATGGTTAGGGTTAGGGGTTAGGGGTTAGGGGTTAGGGGTTAGGCTTAGGGTTAGCGTTACGGTTAGGGGTTAGGGGTTAGGGTTAGGGCTAAGGTTAGGGTTAGGGTTAGGGTTAGGGTTAGGGCTAGGGTTAGGGTTAGGGTTAGGGTTACGGCTAGGGTTAGGGTTAGGGTTAGGTTAGGCTTAGGGTTAGGAGTTAGGGTTAGGGTTTCTATTAGGTTAGTTTTAAGGGCTAAGGTTAGTTTTAGGGTTAAGGTTGGGTTAGGGTTAGGATTAGGGTTAGGGTACGACTTAGGGCTAGGGTTAGGGTTAGGGTTAGGGTTAGGGTTTAGGGTTATGGTTAGGGTTAGGGGTTAGGGGTTAGGGGTTAGGCTTAGGGTTAGCGTTACGGTTAGGGGTTAGGGGTTAGGGTTAGGGCTAAGGTTAGGGTTAGGGTTAGGGTTAGGGTTAGGGCTAGGGTTAGGGTTAGGGTTAGGGTTACGGCTAGGGTTAGGGTTAGGGTTAGGTTAGGCTTAGGGTTAGGAGTTAGGGTTAGGGTTTCTATTAGGTTAGTTTTAAGGGCTAAGGTTAGTTTTAGGGTTAAGGTTGGGTTAGGGTTAGGATTAGGGTTAGGGTACGACTTAGGGCTAGGGTTAGGGCTAGGGTTAGGGTTAGGGTTAGGGTTAGGGTTTAGGGTTAGGGTTAGGGTTAGGGGTTAGGGGTTAGGGGTTAGGCTTAGGGTTAGCGTTACGGTTAGGGGTTAGGGGTTAGGGTTAGGGCTAAGGTTAGGGTTAGGGTTAGGGTTAGGGTTAGGGTTACGGCTAGGGTTAGGGTTAGGGTTAGGTTAGGCTTAGGGTTAGGAGTTAGGGTTAGGGTTTCTATTAGGTTAGTTTTAAGGGCTAAGGTTAGTTTTAGGGTTAAGGTTGGGTTAGGGTTAGGATTAGGGTTAGGGTACGACTTAGGGCTAGGGTTAGGGCTAGGGTTAGGGTTAGGGTTAGGGTTAGGGTTTAGGGTTATGGTTAGGGTTAGGGGTTAGGGGTTAGGGGTTAGGCTTAGGGTTAGCGTTACGGTTAGGGGTTAGGGGTTAGGGTTAGGGCTAAGGTTAGGGTTAGGGTTAGGGTTAGGGTTAGGGCTAGGGTTAGGGTTAGGGTTAGGGTTACGGCTAGGGTTAGGGTTAGGGTTAGGTTAGGCTTAGGGTTAGGAGTTAGGGTTAGGGTTTCTATTAGGTTAGTTTTAAGGGCTAAGGTTAGTTTTAGGGTTAAGGTTGGGTTAGGGTTAGGATTAGGGTTAGGGTACGACTTAGGGCTAGGGTTAGGGCTAGGGTTAGGGTTAGGGTTAGGGTTAGGGTTTAGGGTTATGGTTAGGGTTAGGGGTTAGGGGTTAGGGGTTAGGGGTTAGGCTTAGGGTTAGCGTTACGGTTAGGGGTTAGGGGTTAGGGTTAGGGCTAAGGTTAGGGTTAGGGTTAGGGCTAGGGTTAGGGTTAGGGTTAGGGTTACGGCTAGGGTTAGGGTTAGGGTTAGGTTAGGCTTAGGGTTAGGAGTTAGGGTTAGGGTTTCTATTAGGTTAGTTTTAAGGGCTAAGGTTAGTTTTAGGGTTAAGGTTGGGTTAGGGTTAGGATTAGGGTTAGGGTACGACTTAGGGCTAGGGTTAGGGTTAGGGTTAGGGTTAGGGTTTAGGGTTATGGTTAGGGTTAGGGGTTAGGGGTTAGGGGTTAGGCTTAGGGTTAGCGTTACGGTTAGGGGTTAGGGGTTAGGGTTAGGGCTAAGGTTAGGGTTAGGGTTAGGGTTAGGGTTAGGGCTAGGGTTAGGGTTAGGGTTAGGGTTACGGCTAGGGTTAGGGTTAGGGTTAGGTTAGGCTTAGGGTTAGGAGTTAGGGTTAGGGTTTCTATTAGGTTAGTTTTAAGGGCTAAGGTTAGTTTTAGGGTTAAGGTTGGGTTAGGGTTAGGATTAGGGTTAGGGTACGACTTAGGGCTAGGGTTAGGGCTAGGGTTAGGGTTAGGGTTAGGGTTTAGGGTTAGGGTTAGGGTTAGGGGTTAGGGGTTAGGGGTTAGGCTTAGGGTTAGCGTTACGGTTAGGGGTTAGGGGTTAGGGTTAGGGCTAAGGTTAGGGTTAGGGTTAGGGTTAGGGTTAGGGCTAGGGTTAGGGTTAGGGTTAGGGTTACGGCTAGGGTTAGGGTTAGG
>NW_027439668.1:0-19791 GCF_964188355.1 Buteo buteo
GCCTCTTTTCCGGAGGGGCGGACGTCGGGCTCCTGCTCCCGCAGGCAAGGGCCCAGCCCCGAAAGCTCTGCCCGCTCTTCCCCTGCCCTTGGCGCCCTATCCGCAGGGCCGGCCGCGCTGGGGCTCCGGGCTTTGCCAGAGGCGGGAGCCCTCGGGGCCCCTCGGCCGCCGCCGAGCCTCTTTTCCGGAGGGGCGGACGTCGGGCTCCTGCTCCCGCAGGCAAGGGCCCAGCCCCGAAAGCTCTGCCCGCTCTTCCCCTGCCCTTGGCGCCCTATGCGCAGGGCCGGCCGCGCTGGGGCTCCGGGCTTTGCCAGAGGCGGGAGCCCTCGGGGCCCCTCGGCCGCCGCCGAGCCTCTTTTCCGGAGGGGCGGACGTCGGGCTCCTGCTCCCGCAGGCAAGGGCCCAGCCCCGAAAGCTCTGCCCGCTCTTCCCCTGCCCTTGGCGCCCTATGCGCAGGGCCGGCCGCGCTGGGGCTCCGGGCTTTGCCAGAGGCGGGAGCCCTCGGGGCCCCTGGGGCCGCCGCCGAGCCTCTTTTCCGGAGGGGCGGACGTCGGGCTCCTGCTCCCGCAGGCAAGGGCCCAGCCCCGAAAGCTCTGCCCGCTCTTCCCCTGCCCTTGGCGCCCTATGCGCAGGGCCGGCCGCGCTGGGGCTCCGGGCTTTGCCAGAGGCGGGAGCCCTCGGGGCCCCTCGGCCGCCGCCGAGCCTCTTTTCCGGAGGGGCGGACGTCGGGCTCCTGCTCCCGCAGGCAAGGGCCCAGCCCCGAAAGCTCTGCCCGCTCTTCCCCTGCCCTTGGCGCCCTATCCGCAGGGCCGGCCGTGCTGGGGCTCCGGGCTTTGCCAGAGGCGGGAGCCCTCGGGGCCCCTCGGCCGCCGCCGAGCCTCTTTTCCGGAGGGGCGGACGTCGGGCTCCTGCTCCCGCAGGCAAGGGCCCAGCCCCGAAAGCTCTGCCCGCTCTTCCCCTGCCCTTGGCGCCCTATCCGCAGGGCCGGCCGCGCTGGGGCTCCGGGCTTTGCCAGAGGCGGGAGCCCTCGGGGCCCCTCGGCCACCGCCGAGCCTCTTTTCCGGAGGGGCGGACGTCGGGCTCCTGCTCCCGCAGGCAAGGGCCCAGCCCCGAAAGCTCTGCCCGCTCTTCCCCTGCCCTTGGCGCCCTATCCGCAGGGCCGGCCGCGCTGGGGCTCCGGGCTTTGCCAGAGGCGGGAGCCCTCGGGGCCCCTGGGCCGCCGCCGAGCCTCTTTTCCAGAGGGGCGGACGTCGGGCTCCTGCTCCCGCAGGCAAGGGCCCAGCCCCGAAAGCTCTGCCCGCTCTTCCCCTGCCCTTGGCGCCCTATCCGCAGGGCCGGCCGCGCTGGGGCTCCGGGCTTTGCCAGAGGCGGGAGCCCTCGGGGCCCCTCGGCCGCCGCCGAGCCTCTTTTCCGGAGGGGCGGACGTCGGGCTCCTGCTCCCGCAGGCAAGGGCCCAGCCCCGAAAGCTCTGCCCGCTCTTCCCCTGCCCTTGGCGCCCTATCCGCAGGGCCGGCCGCGCTGGGGCTCCGGGCTTTGCCAGAGGCGGGAGCCCTCGGGGCCCCTCGGCCGCCGCCGAGCCTCTTTTCCGGAGGGGCGGACGTCGGGCTCCTGCTCCCGCAGGCAAGGGCCCAGCCCCGAAAGCTCTGCCCGCTCTTCCCCTGCCCTTGGCGCCCTATCCGCAGGGCCGGCCGCGCTGGGGCTCCGGGCTTTGCCAGAGGCGGGAGCCCTCGGGGCCCCTCGGCCGCCGCCGAGCCTCTTTTCCGGAGGGGCGGACGTCGGGCTCCTGCTCCCGCAGGCAAGGGCCCAGCCCCCGAAAGCTCTGCCCGCTCTTCCCCTGCCCTTGGCGCCCTATGCGCAGGGCCGGCCGCGCTGGGGCTCCGGGCTTTGCCAGAGGCGGGAGCCCTCGGGGCCCTCGGCCGCCGCCGAGCCTCTTTTCCGGAGGGGCGGACGTCGGGCTCCTGCTCCCGCAGGCAAGGGCCCAGCCCCGAAAGCTCTGCCCGCTCTTCCCCTGCCCTTGGCGCCCTATCCGCAGGGCCGGCCGCGCTGGGGCTCCGGGCTTTGCCAGAGGCGGGAGCCCTCGGGGCCCCTCGGCCGCCGCCGAGCCTCTTTTCCGGAGGGGCGGACGTCGGGCTCCTGCTCCCGCAGGCAAGGGCCCAGCCCCGAAAGCTCTGCCCGCTCTTCCCCTGCCCTTGGCGCCCTATCCGCAGGGCCGGCCGCGCTGGGGCTCCGGGCTTTGCCAGAGGCGGGAGCCCTCGGGGCCCCTCGGCCGCCGCCGAGCCTCTTTTCCGGAGGGGCGGACGTCGGGCTCCTGCTCCCGCAGGCAAGGGCCCAGCCCCGAAAGCTCTGCCCGCTCTTCCCCTGCCCTTGGCGCCCTATGCGCAGGGCCGGCCGCGCTGGGGCTCCGGGCTTTGCCAGAGGCGGGAGCCCTCGGGGCCCCTCGGCCGCCGCCGAGCCTCTTTTCCGGAGGGGCGGACGTCGGGCTCCTGCTCCCGCAGGCAAGGGCCCAGCCCCGAAAGCTCTGCCCGCTCTTCCCCTGCCCTTGGCGCCCTATGCGCAGGGCCGGCCGCGCTGGGGCTCCGGGCTTTGCCAGAGGCGGGAGCCCTCGGGGCCCCTCGGCCGCCGCCGAGCCTCTTTTCCGGAGGGGCGGACGTCGGGCTCCTGCTCCCGCAGGCAAGGGCCCAGCCCCGAAAGCTCTGCCCGCTCTTCCCCTGCCCTTGGCGCCCTATCCGCAGGGCCGGCCGCGCTGGGGCTCCGGGCTTTGCCAGAGGCGGGAGCCCTCGGGGCCCCTCGGCCGCCGCCGAGCCTCTTTTCCGGAGGGGCGGACGTCGGGCTCCTGCTCCCGCAGGCAAGGGCCCAGCCCCGAAAGCTCTGCCCGCTCTTCCCCTGCCCTTGGCGCCCTATCCGCAGGGCCGGCCGCGCTGGGGCTCCGGGCTTTGCCAGAGGCGGGAGCCCTCGGGGCCCCTCGGCCGCCGCCGAGCCTCTTTTCCGGAGGGGCGGACGTCGGGCTCCTGCTCCCGCAGGCAAGGGCCCAGCCCCGAAAGCTCTGCCCGCTCTTCCCCTGCCCTTGGCGCCCTATCCGCAGGGCCGGCCGCGCTGGGGCTCCGGGCTTTGCCAGAGGCGGGAGCCCTCGGGGCCCCTCGGCCGCCGCCGAGCCTCTTTTCCGGAGGGGCGGACGTCGGGCTCCTGCTCCCGCAGGCAAGGGCCCAGCCCCGAAAGCTCTGCCCGCTCTTCCCCTGCCCTTGGCGCCCTATGCGCAGGGCCGGCCGCGCTGGGGCTCCGGGCTTTGCCAGAGGCGGGAGCCCTCGGGGCCCCTCGGCCGCCGCCGAGCCTCTTTTCCGGAGGGGCGGACGTCGGGCTCCTGCTCCCGCAGGCAAGGGCCCAGCCCCGAAAGCTCTGCCCGCTCTTCCCCTGCCCTTGGCGCCCTATCCGCAGGGCCGGCCGCGCTGGGGCTCCGGGCTTTGCCAGAGGCGGGAGCCCTCGGGGCCCCTCGGCCGCCGCCGAGCCTCTTTTCCGGAGGGGCGGACGTCGAGCTCCTGCTCCCGCAGGCAAGGGCCCAGCCCCGAAAGCTCTGCCCGCTCTTCCCCTGCCCTTGGCGCCCTATCCGCAGGGCCGGCCGCGCTGGGGCTCCGGGCTTTGCCAGAGGCGGGAGCCCTCGGGGCCCCTCGGCCGCCGCCGAGCCTCTTTTCCGGAGGGGCGGACGTCGGGCTCCTGCTCCCGCAGGCAAGGGCCCAGCCCCCGAAAGCTCTGCCCGCTCTTCCCCTGCCCTTGGCGCCCTATCCGCAGGGCCGGCCGCGCTGGGGCTCTGGGCTTTGCCAGAGGCGGGAGCCCTCGGGGCCCCTCGGCCGCCGCCGAGCCTCTTTTCCGGAGGGGCGGACGTCGGGCTCCTGCTCCCGCAGGCAAGGGCCCAGCCCCGAAAGCTCTGCCCGCTCTTCCCCTGCCCTTGGCGCCCTATCCGCAGGGCCGGCCGCGCTGGGGCTCCGGGCTTTGCCAGAGGCGGGAGCCCTCGGGGCCCCTCAGCCGCCGCCGAGCCTCTTTTCCGGAGGGGCGGACGTCGGGCTCCTGCTCCCGCAGGCAAGGGCCCAGCCCCGAAAGCTCTGCCCGCTCTTCCCCTGCCCTTGGCGCCCTATGCGCAGGGCCGGCCGCGCTGGGGCTCCGGGCTTTGCCAGAGGCGGGAGCCCTCGGGGCCCCTCGGCCGCCGCCGAGCCTCTTTTCCGGAGGGGCGGACGTCGGGCTCCTGCTCCCGCAGGCAAGGGCCCAGCCCCGAAAGCTCTGCCCGCTCTTCCCCTGCCCTTGGCGCCCTATCCGCAGGGCCGGCCGCGCTGGGGCTCCGGGCTTTGCCAGAGGCGGGAGCCCTCGGGGCCCCTCGGCCGCCGCCGAGCCTCTTTTCCGGAGGGGCGGACGTCGAGCTCCTGCTCCCGCAGGCAAGGGCCCAGCCCCGAAAGCTCTGCCCGCTCTTCCCCTGCCCTTGGCGCCCTATCCGCAGGGCCGGCCGCGCTGGGGCTCCGGGCTTTGCCAGAGGCGGGAGCCCTCGGGGCCCCTGGGCCGCCGCCGAGCCTCTTTTCCGGGAGGGGCGGACGTCGGGCTCCTGCTCCCGCAGGCAAGGGCCCAGCCCCGAAAGCTCTGCCCGCTCTTCCCCTGCCCTTGGCGCCCTATCCGCAGGGCCAGCCGCGCTGGGGCTCCGGGCTTTGCCAGAGGCGGGAGCCCTCGGGGCCCCTCGGCCGCCGCCGAGCCTCTTTTCCGGAGGGGCGGACGTCGAGCTCCTGCTCCCGCAGGCAAGGGCCCAGCCCCGAAAGCTCTGCCCGCTCTTCCCCTGCCCTTGGCACCCTATCCGCAGGGCCGGCCGCGCTGGGGCTCCGGGCTTTGCCAGAGGCGGGAGCCCTCGGGGCCCCTCGGCCGCCGCCGAGCCTCTTTTCCGGAGGGGCGGACGTCGGGCTCCTGCTCCCGCAGGCAAGGGCCCAGCCCCGAAAGCTCTGCCCGCTCTTCCCCTGCCCTTGGCGCCCTATCCGCAGGGCCGGCCGCGCTGGGGCTCCGGGCTTTGCCAGAGGCGGGAGCCCTCGGGCCCCTCGGCCGCCGCCGAGCCTCTTTTCCGGAGGGGCGGACGTCGGGCTCCTGCTCCCGCAGGCAAGGGCCCAGCCCCGAAAGCTCTGCCCGCTCTTCCCCTGCCCTTGGCGCCCTATCCGCAGGGCCGGCCGCGCTGGGGCTCCGGGCTTTGCCAGAGGCGGGAGCCCTCGGGGCCCCTCGGCCGCCGCCGAGCCTCTTTTCCGGAGGGGCGGACGTCGGGCTCCTGCTCCCGCAGGCAAGGGCCCAGCCCCGAAAGCTCTGCCCGCTCTTCCCCTGCCCTTGGCGCCCTATCCGCAGGGCCGGCCGCGCTGGGGCTCCGGGCTTTGCCAGAGGCGGGAGCCCTCGGGGCCCCTCGGCCGCCGCCGAGCCTCTTTTCCGGAGGGGCGGACGTCGGGCTCCTGCTCCCGCAGGCAAGGGCCCAGCCCGAAAGCTCTGCCCGCTCTTCCCCTGCCCTTGGCGCCCTATCCGCAGGGCCGGCCGCGCTGGGGCTCCGGGCTTTGCCAGAGGCGGGAGCCCTCGGGGCCCCTCGGCCGCCGCCGAGCCTCTTTTCCGGAGGGGCGGACGTCGGGCTCCTGCTCCCGCAGGCAAGGGCCCAGCCCCGAAAGCTCTGCCCGCTCTTCCCCTGCCTTGGCGCCCTATCCGCAGGGCCGGCCGCGCTGGGGCTCCAGGCTTTGCCAGAGGCGGGAGCCCTCGGGGCCCCTCGGCCGCCGCCGAGCCTCTTTTCCGGAGGGGCGGACGTCGAGCTCCTGCTCCCGCAGGCAAGGGCCCAGCCCCGAAAGCTCTGCCCGCTCTTCCCCTGCCCTTGGCGCCCTATCCGCAGGGCCGGCCGCGCTGGGGCTCCGGGCTTTGCCAGAGGCGGGAGCCCTCGGGGCCCCTCGGCCGCCGCCGAGCCTCTTTTCCGGAGGGGCGGACGTCGCGCTCCTGCTCCCGCAGGCAAGGGCCCAGCCCCGAAAGCTCTGCCCGCTCTTCCCCTGCCCTTGGCGCCCTATGCGCAGGGCCGGCCGCGCTGGGGCTCCGGGCTTTGCCAGAGGCGGGAGCCCTCGGGGCCCCTCGGCCGCCGCCGAGCCTCTTTTCCGGAGGGGCGGACGTCGGGCTCCTGCTCCCGCAGGCAAGGGCCCAGCCCCGAAAGCTCTGCCCGCTCTTCCCCTGCCCTTGGCGCCCTATGCGCAGGGCCGGCCGCGCTGGGGCTCCGGGCTTTGCCAGAGGCGGGAGCCCTCGGGGCCCCTCGGCCGCCGCCGAGCCTCTTTTCCGGAGGGGCGGACGTCGGGCTCCTGCTCCCGCAGGCAAGGGCCCAGCCCCGAAAGCTCTGCCCGCTCTTCCCCTGCCCTTGGCGCCCTATGCGCAGGGCCGGCCGCGCTGGGGCTCCGGGCTTTGCCAGAGGCGGGAGCCCTCGGGGCCCCTCGGCCGCCGCCGAGCCTCTTTTCCGGAGGGGCGGACGTCGGGCTCCTGCTCCCGCAGGCAAGGGCCCAGCCCCGGAAAGCTCTGCCCGCTCTTCCCCTGCCCTTGGCGCCCTATCCGCAGGGCCGGCCGCGCTGGGGCTCCGGGCTTTGCCAGAGGCGGGAGCCCTCGGGCCCCTCGGCCGCCGCCGAGCCTCTTTTCCGGAGGGGCGGACGTCGGGCTCCTGCTCCCGCAGGCAAGGGCCCAGCCCCGAAAGCTCTGCCCGCTCTTCCCCTGCCCTTGGCGCCCTATCCGCAGGGCCGGCCGCGCTGGGGCTCCGGGCTTTGCCAGAGGCGGGAGCCCTCGGGGCCCCTCGGCCGCCGCCGAGCCTCTTTTCCGGAGGGGCGGACGTCGGGCTCCTGCTCCCGCAGGCAAGGGCCCAGCCCCGAAAGCTCTGCCCGCTCTTCCCCTGCCCTTGGCGCCCTATGCGCAGGGCCGGCCGCGCTGGGGCTCCGGGCTTTGCCAGAGGCGGGAGCCCTCGGGGCCCCTCGGCCGCCGCCGAGCCTCTTTTCCGGAGGGGCGGACGTCGGGCTCCTGCTCCCGCAGGCAAGGGCCCAGCCCCGAAAGCTCTGCCCGCTCTTCCCCTGCCCTTGGCGCCCTATCCGCAGGGCCGGCCGCGCTGGGGCTCCGGGCTTTGCCAGAGGCGGGAGCCCTCGGGGCCCCTCGGCCGCCGCCGAGCCTCTTTTCCGGAGGGGCGGACGTCGGGCTCCTGCTCCCGCAGGCAAGGGCCCAGCCCCGAAAGCTCTGCCCGCTCTTCCCCTGCCCTTGGCGCCCTATCCGCAGGGCCGGCCGCGCTGGGGCTCCGGGCTTTGCCAGAGGCGGGAGCCCTCGGGGCCCCTCGGCCGCCGCCGAGCCTCTTTTCCGGAGGGGCGGACGTCGGGCTCCTGCTCCCGCAGGCAAGGGCCCAGCCCCGAAAGCTCTGCCCGCTCTTCCCCTGCCCTTGGCGCCCTATCCGCAGGGCCGGCCGCGCTGGGGCTCCGGGCTTTGCCAGAGGCGGGAGCCCTCGGGGCCCCTCGGCCGCCGCCGAGCCTCTTTTCCGGAGGGGCGGACGTCGCGCTCCTGCTCCCGCAGGCAAGGGCCCAGCCCCGAAAGCTCTGCCCGCTCTTCCCCTGCCCTTGGCGCCCTATGCGCAGGGCCGGCCGCGCTGGGGCTCCGGGCTTTGCCAGAGGCGGGAGCCCTCGGGGCCCCTCGGCCGCCGCCGAGCCTCTTTTCCGGAGGGGCGGACGTCGGGCTCCTGCTCCCGCAGGCAAGGGCCCAGCCCCGAAAGCTCTGCCCGCTCTTCCCCTGCCCTTGGCGCCCTATCCGCAGGGCCGGCCGCGCTGGGGCTCCGGGCTTTGCCAGAGGCGGGAGCCCTCGGGGCCCCTCGGCCGCCGCCGAGCCTCTTTTCCGGAGGGGCGGACGTCGGGCTCCTGCTCCCGCAGGCAAGGGCCCAGCCCCGAAAGCTCTGCCCGCTCTTCCCCTGCCCTTGGCGCCCTATCCGCAGGGCCGGCCGCGCTGGGGCTCCGGGCTTTGCCAGAGGCGGGAGCCCTCGGGGCCCCTCGGCCGCCGCCGAGCCTCTTTTCCGGAGGGGGCGGACGTCGGGCTCCTGCTCCCGCAGGCAAGGGCCCAGCCCCGAAAGCTCTGCCCGCTCTTCCCCTGCCCTTGGCGCCCTATGCGCAGGGCCGGCCGCGCTGGGGCTCCGGGCTTTGCCAGAGGCGGGAGCCCTCGGGGCCCCTCGGCCGCCGCCGAGCCTCTTTTCCGGAGGGGCGGACGTCGGGCTCCTGCTCCCGCAGGCAAGGGCCCAGCCCCGAAAGCTCTGCCCGCTCTTCCCCTGCCCTTGGCGCCCTATGCGCAGGGCCGGCCGCGCTGGGGCTCCGGGCTTTGCCAGAGGCGGGAGCCCTCGGGGCCCCTCGGCCGCCGCCGAGCCTCTTTTCCGGAGGGGCGGACGTCGGGCTCCTGCTCCCGCAGGCAAGGGCCCAGCCCCGAAAGCTCTGCCCACTCTTCCCCTGCCCTTGGCGCCCTATCCGCAGGGCCGGCCGCGCTGGGGCTCCGGGCTTTGCCAGAGGCGGGAGCCCTCGGGGCCCCTCGGCCGCCGCCGAGCCTCTTTTCCGGAGGGGCGGACGTCGGGCTCCTGCTCCCGCAGGCAAGGGCCCAGCCCCGAAAGCTCTGCCCGCTCTTCCCCTGCCCTTGGCGCCCTATCCGCAGGGCCGGCCGCGCTGGGGCTCCGGGCTTTGCCAGAGGCGGGAGCCCTCGGGGCCCCTCGGCCGCCGCCGAGCCTCTTTTCCGGAGGGGCGGACGTCGGGCTCCTGCTCCCGCAGGCAAGGGCCCAGCCCCGAAAGCTCTGCCCGCTCTTCCCCTGCCCTTGGCGCCCTATCCGCAGGGCCGGCCGCGCTGGGGCTCCGGGCTTTGCCAGAGGCGGGAGCCCTCGGGGCCCCTCGGCCGCCGCCGAGCCTCTTTTCCGGAGGGGCGGACGTCGGGCTCCTGCTCCCGCAGGCAAGGGCCCAGCCCCGAAAGCTCTGCCCGCTCTTCCCCTGCCCTTGGCGCCCTATCCGCAGGGCCGGCCGCGCTGGGGCTCCGGGCTTTGCCAGAGGCGGGAGCCCTCGGGGCCCCTCGGCCGCCGCCGAGCCTCTTTTCCGGAGGGGCGGACGTCGGGCTCCTGCTCCCGCAGGCAAGGGCCCAGCCCCGAAAGCTCTGCCCGCTCTTCCCCTGCCCTTGGCGCCCTATCCGCAGGGCCGGCCGCGCTGGGGCTCCGGGCTTTGCCAGAGGCGGGAGCCCTCGGGGCCCCTCGGCCGCCGCCGAGCCTCTTTTCCGGAGGGGCGGACGTCGGGCTCCTGCTCCCGCAGGCAAGGGCCCAGCCCCGAAAGCTCTGCCCGCTCTTCCCCTGCCCTTGGCGCCCTATCCGCAGGGCCGGCCGCGCTGGGGCTCCGGGCTTTGCCAGAGGCGGGAGCCCTCGGGGCCCCTCGGCCGCCGCCGAGCCTCTTTTCCGGAGGGGCGGACGTCGGGCTCCTGCTCCCGCAGGCAAGGGCCCAGCCCCGAAAGCTCTGCCCGCTCTTCCCCTGCCCTTGGCGCCCTATCCGCAGGGCCGGCCGCGCTGGGGCTCCGGGCTTTGCCAGAGGCGGGAGCCCTCGGGGCCCCTCGGCCGCCGCCGAGCCTCTTTTCCGGAGGGGCGGACGTCGGGCTCCTGCTCCCGCAGGCAAGGGCCCAGCCCCGAAAGCTCTGCCCGCTCTTCCCCTGCCCTTGGCGCCCTATCCGCAGGGCCGGCCACGCTGGGGCTCCGGGCTTTGCCAGAGGCGGGAGCCCTCGGGGTCCCTCGGCCGCCGCCGAGCCTCTTTTCCGGAGGGGCGGACGTCGGGCTCCTGCTCCCGCAGGCAAGGGCCCAGCCCCGAAAGCTCTGCCCGCTCTTCCCCTGCCCTTGGCGCCCTATGCGCAGGGCCGGCCGCGCTGGGGCTCCGGGCTTTGCCAGAGGCGGGAGCCCTCGGGGCCCCTCGGCCGCCGCCGAGCCTCTTTTCCGGAGGGGCGGACGTCGGGCTCCTGCTCCCGCAGGCAAGGGCCCAGCCCCGAAAGCTCTGCCCGCTCTTCCCCTGCCCTTGGCGCCCTATCCGCAGGGCCGGCCGCGCTGGGGCTCCGGGCTTTGCCAGAGGCGGGAGCCCTCGGGGCCCCTCGGCCGCCGCCGAGCCTCTTTTCCGGAGGGGCGGACGTCGGGCTCCTGCTCCCGCAGGCAAGGGCCCAGCCCCGAAAGCTCTGCCCGCTCTTCCCCTGCCCTTGGCGCCCTATCCACAGGGCCGGCCGCGCTGGGGCTCCGGGCTTTGCCAGAGGCGGGAGCCCTCGGGGCCCCTCGGCCGCCGCCGAGCCTCTTTTCCGGAGGGGCGGACGTCGAGCTCCTGCTCCCGCAGGCAAGGGCCCAGCCCCGAAAGCTCTGCCCGCTCTTCCCCTGCCCTTGGCGCCCTATCCGCAGGGCCGGCCGCGCTGGGGCTCCGGGCTTTGCCAGAGGCGGGAGCCCTCGGGGCCCCTCGGCCGCCGCCGAGCCTCTTTTCCGGAGGGGCGGACGTCGGGCTCCTGCTCCCGCAGGCAAGGGCCCAGCCCCGAAAGCTCTGCCCGCTCTTCCCCTGCCCTTGGCGCCCTATGCGCAGGGCCGGCCGCGCTGGGGCTCCGGGCTTTGCCAGAGGCGGGAGCCCTCGGGGCCCCTCGGCCGCCGCCGAGCCTCTTTTCCGGAGGGGCGGACGTCGGGCTCCTGCTCCCGCAGGCAAGGGCCCAGCCCCGAAAGCTCTGCCCGCTCTTCCCCTGCCCTTGGCGCCCTATCCGCAGGGCCGGCCGCGCTGGGGCTCCGGGCTTTGCCAGAGGCGGGAGCCCTCGGGGCCCCTCGGCCGCCGCCGAGCCTCTTTTCCGGAGGGGCGGACGTCGGGCTCCTGCTCCCGCAGGCAAGGGCCCAGCCCCGAAAGCTCTGCCCGCTCTTCCCCTGCCCTTGGCGCCCTATGCGCAGGGCCGGCCGCGCTGGGGCTCCGGGCTTTGCCAGAGGCGGGAGCCCTCGGGGCCCCTCGGCCGCCGCCGAGCCTCTTTTCCGGAGGGGCGGACGTCGGGCTCCTGCTCCCGCAGGCAAGGGCCCAGCCCCGAAAGCTCTGCCCGCTCTTCCCCTGCCCTTGGCGCCCTATGCGCAGGGCCGGCCGCGCTGGGGCTCCGGGCTTTGCCAGAGGCGGGAGCCCTCGGGGCCCCTCGGCCGCCGCCGAGCCTCTTTTCCGGAGGGGCGGACGTCGGGCTCCTGCTCCCGCAGGCAAGGGCCCAGCCCCGAAAGCTCTGCCCGCTCTTCCCCTGCCCTTGGCGCCCTATGCGCAGGGCCGGCCGCGCTGGGGCTCCGGGCTTTGCCAGAGGCGGGAGCCCTCGGGGCCCCTCGGCCGCCGCCGAGCCTCTTTTCCGGAGGGGCGGACGTCGAGCTCCTGCTCCCGCAGGCAAGGGCCCAGCCCCGAAAGCTCTGCCCGCTCTTCCCCTGCCCTTGGCGCCCTATCCGCAGGGCCGGCCGCGCTGGGGCTCCGGGCTTTGCCAGAGGCGGGAGCCCTCGGGGCCCCTCGGCCGCCGCCGAGCCTCTTTTCCGGAGGGGCGGACGTCGGGCTCCTGCTCCCGCAGGCAAGGGCCCAGCCCCGAAAGCTCTGCCCGCTCTTCCCCTGCCCTTGGCGCCCTATGCGCAGGGCCGGCCGCGCTGGGGCTCCGGGCTTTGCCAGAGGCGGGAGCCCTCGGGGCCCCTCGGCCGCCGCCGAGCCTCTTTTCCGGAGGGGCGGACGTCGGGCTCCTGCTCCCGCAGGCAAGGGCCCAGCCCCGAAAGCTCTGCCCGCTCTTCCCCTGCCCTTGGCGCCCTATCCGCAGGGCCGGCCGCGCTGGGGCTCCGGGCTTTGCCAGAGGCGGGAGCCCTCGGGGCCCCTCGGCCGCCGCCGAGCCTCTTTTCCGGAGGGGCGGACGTCGGGCTCCTGCTCCCGCAGGCAAGGGCCCAGCCCCGAAAGCTCTGCCCGCTCTTCCCCTGCCCTTGGCGCCCTATCCGCAGGGCCGGCCGCGCTGGGGCTCCGGGCTTTGCCAGAGGCGGGAGCCCTCGGGGCCCCTCGGCCGCCGCCGAGCCTCTTTTCCGGAGGGGCGGACGTCGGGCTCCTGCTCCCGCAGGCAAGGGCCCAGCCCCGAAAGCTCTGCCCGCTCTTCCCCTGCCCTTGGTGCCCTATGCGCAGGGCCGGCCGCGCTGGGGCTCCGGGCTTTGCCAGAGGCGGGAGCCCTCGGGGCCCCTCGGCCGCCGCCGAGCCTCTTTTCCGGAGGGGCGGACGTCGGGCTCCTGCTCCCGCAGGCAAGGGCCCAGCCCCGAAAGCTCTGCCCGCTCTTCCCCTGCCCTTGGCGCCCTATCCGCAGGGCCGGCCGCGCTGGGGCTCCGGGCTTTGCCAGAGGCGGGAGCCCTCGGGGCCCCTCGGCCGCCGCCGAGCCTCTTTTCCGGAGGGGCGGACGTCGAGCTCCTGCTCCCGCAGGCAAGGGCCCAGCCCCGAAAGCTCTGCCCGCTCTTCCCCTGCCCTTGGCGCCCTATCCGCAGGGCCAGCCGCGCTGGGGCTCCGGGCTTTGCCAGAGGCGGGAGCCCTCGGGGCCCCTCGGCCGCCGCCGAGCCTCTTTTCCGGAGGGGCGGACGTCGGGCTCCTGCTCCCGCAGGCAAGGGCCCAGCCCCGAAAGCTCTGCCCGCTCTTCCCCTGCCCTTGGCGCCCTATGCGCAGGGCCGGCCGCGCTGGGGCTCCGGGCTTTGCCAGAGGCGGGAGCCCTCGGGGCCCCTCGGCCGCCGCCGAGCCTCTTTTCCGGAGGGGCGGACGTCGGGCTCCTGCTCCCGCAGGCAAGGGCCCAGCCCCGAAAGCTCTGCCCGCTCTTCCCCTGCCCTTGGCGCCCTATGCGCAGGGCCGGCCGCGCTGGGGCTCCGGGCTTTGCCAGAGGCGGGAGCCCTCGGGGCCCCTCGGCCGCCGCCGAGCCTCTTTTCCGGAGGGGCGGACGTCGGGCTCCTGCTCCCGCAGGCAAGGGCCCAGCCCCGAAAGCTCTGCCCGCTCTTCCCCTGCCCTTGGCTCCCTATCTGCAGGGCCGGCCGCGCTGGGGCTCCGGGCTTTGCCAGAGGCGGGAGCCCTCGGGGCCCCTGGGCCGCCGCCGAGCCTCTTTTCCGGAGGGGCGGACGTCGGGCTCCTGCTCCCGCAGGCAAGGGCCCAGCCCCGAAAGCTCTGCCCGCTCTTCCCCTGCCCTTGGCGCCCTATCCGCAGGGCCGGCCGCGCTGGGGCTCCGGGCTTTGCCAGAGGCGGGAGCCCTCGGGGCCCCTCGGCCGCCGCCGAGCCTCTTTTCCGGAGGGGCGGACGTCGGGCTCCTGCTCCCGCAGGCAAGGGCCCAGCCCCGAAAGCTCTGCCCGCTCTTCCCCTGCCCTTGGCGCCCTATCCGCAGGGCCGGCCGCGCTGGGGCTCCGGGCTTTGCCAGAGGCGGGAGCCCTCGGGGCCCCTGGGCCGCCGCCGAGCCTCTTTTCCGGAGGGGCGGACGTCGGGCTCCTGCTCCCGCAGGCAAGGGCCCAGCCCCGAAAGCTCTGCCCGCTCTTCCCCTGCCCTTGGCGCCCTATGCGCAGGGCCGGCCGCGCTGGGGCTCCGGGCTTTGCCAGAGGCGGGAGCCCTCGGGGCCCCTGGGCCGCCGCCGAGCCTCTTTTCCGGAGGGGCGGACGTCGGGCTCCTGCTCCCGCAGGCAAGGGCCCAGCCCCGAAAGCTCTGCCCGCTCTTCCCCTGCCCTTGGCGCCCTATGCGCAGGGCCGGCCGCGCTGGGGCTCCGGGCTTTGCCAGAGGCGGGAGCCCTCGGGGCCCCTCGGCCGCCGCCGAGCCTCTTTTCCGGAGGGGCGGACGTCGGGCTCCTGCTCCCGCAGGCAAGGGCCCAGCCCCGAAAGCTCTGCCCGCTCTTCCCCTGCCCTTGGCGCCCTATGCGCAGGGCCGGCCGCGCTGGGGCTCCGGGCTTTGCCAGAGGCGGGAGCCCTCGGGGCCCCTCGGCCGCCGCCGAGCCTCTTTTCCGGAGGGGCGGACGTCGGGCTCCTGCTCCCGCAGGCAAGGGCCCAGCCCCGAAAGCTCTGCCCGCTCTTCCCCTGCCCTTGGCGCCCTATCCGCAGGGCCGGCCGCGCTGGGGCTCCGGGCTTTGCCAGAGGCGGGAGCCCTCGGGGCCCCTCGGCCGCCGCCGAGCCTCTTTTCCGGAGGGGCGGACGTCGGGCTCCTGCTCCCGCAGGCAAGGGCCCAGCCCCGAAAGCTCTGCCCGCTCTTCCCCTGCCCTTGGCGCCCTATCCGCAGGGCCGGCCGCGCTGGGGCTCCGGGCTTTGCCAGAGGCGGGAGCCCTCGGGGCCCCTCGGCCGCCGCCGAGCCTCTTTTCCGGAGGGGCGGACGTCGGGCTCCTGCTCCCGCAGGCAAGGGCCCAGCCCCGAAAGCTCTGCCCGCTCTTCCCCTGCCCTTGGCGCCCTATGCGCAGGGCCGGCCGCGCTGGGGCTCCGGGCTTTGCCAGAGGCGGGAGCCCTCGGGGCCCCTGGGCCGCCGCCGAGCCTCTTTTCCGGAGGGGCGGACGTCGGGCTCCTGCTCCCGCAGGCAAGGGCCCAGCCCCGAAAGCTCTGCCCGCTCTTCCCCTGCCCTTGGCGCCCTATGCGCAGGGCCGGCCGCGCTGGGGCTCCGGGCTTTGCCAGAGGCGGGAGCCCTCGGGGCCCCTCGGCCGCCGCCGAGCCTCTTTTCCGGAGGGGCGGACGTCGGGCTCCTGCTCCCGCAGGCAAGGGCCCAGCCCCGAAAGCTCTGCCCGCTCTTCCCCTGCCCTTGGCGCCCTATCCGCAGGGCCGGCCGCGCTGGGGCTCCGGGCTTTGCCAGAGGCGGGAGCCCTCGGGGCCCCTCGGCCGCCGCCGAGCCTCTTTTCCGGAGGGGCGGACGTCGGGCTCCTGCTCCCGCAGGCAAGGGCCCAGCCCCGAAAGCTCTGCCCGCTCTTCCCCTGCCCTTGGCGCCCTATCCGCAGGGCCGGCCGCGCTGGGGCTCCGGGCTTTGCCAGAGGCGGGAGCCCTCGGGGCCCCTCGGCCGCCGCCGAGCCTCTTTTCCGGAGGGGCGGACGTCGGGCTCCTGCTCCCGCAGGCAAGGGCCCAGCCCCGAAAGCTCTGCCCGCTCTTCCCCTGCCCTTGGCGCCCTATCCGCAGGGCCGGCCGCGCTGGGGCTCCGGGCTTTGCCAGAGGCGGGAGCCCTCGGGGCCCCTCGGCCGCCGCCGAGCCTCTTTTCCGGAGGGGCGGACGTCGGGCTCCTGCTCCCGCAGGCAAGGGCCCAGCCCCGAAAGCTCTGCCCGCTCTTCCCCTGCCCTTGGCGCCCTATCCGCAGGGCCGGCCGCGCTGGGGCTCCGGGCTTTGCCAGAGGCGGGAGCCCTCGGGGCCCCTCGGCCGCCGCCGAGCCTCTTTTCCGGAGGGGCGGACGTCGGGCTCCTGCTCCCGCAGGCAAGGGCCCAGCCCCGAAAGCTCTGCCCGCTCTTCCCCTGCCCTTGGCGCCCTATCCGCAGGGCCGGCCGCGCTGGGGCTCCGGGCTTTGCCAGAGGCGGGAGCCCTCGGGGCCCCTCGGCCGCCGCCGAGCCTCTTTTCCGGAGGGGCGGACGTCGGGCTCCTGCTCCCGCAGGCAAGGGCCCAGCCCCGAAAGCTCTGCCCGCTCTTCCCCTGCCCTTGGCGCCCTATCCGCAGGGCCGGCCGCGCTGGGGCTCCGGGCTTTGCCAGAGGCGGGAGCCCTCGGGGCCCCTCGGCCGCCGCCGAGCCTCTTTTCCGGAGGGGCGGACGTCGGGCTCCTGCTCCCGCAGGCAAGGGCCCAGCCCCGAAAGCTCTGCCCGCTCTTCCCCTGCCCTTGGCGCCCTATGCGCAGGGCCGGCCGCGCTGGGGCTCCGGGCTTTGCCAGAGGCGGGAGCCCTCGGGGCCCCTCGGCCGCCGCCGAGCCTCTTTTCCGGAGGGGCGGACGTCGGGCTCCTGCTCCCGCAGGCAAGGGCCCAGCCCCGAAAGCTCTGCCCGCTCTTCCCCTGCCCTTGGCGCCCTATCCGCAGGGCCGGCCGCGCTGGGGCTCCGGGCTTTGCCAGAGGCGGGAGCCCTCGGGGCCCCTCGGCCGCCGCCGAGCCTCTTTTCCGGAGGGGCGGACGTCGGGCTCCTGCTCCCGCAGGCAAGGGCCCAGCCCCGAAAGCTCTGCCCGCTCTTCCCCTGCCCTTGGCGCCCTATGCGCAGGGCCGGCCGCGCTGGGGCTCCGGGCTTTGCCAGAGGCGGGAGCCCTCGGGGCCCCTCGGCCGCCGCCGAGCCTCTTTTCCGGAGGGGCGGACGTCGGGCTCCTGCTCCCGCAGGCAAGGGCCCAGCCCCGAAAGCTCTGCCCGCTCTTCCCCTGCCCTTGGCGCCCTATGCGCAGGGCCGGCCGCGCTGGGGCTCCGGGCTTTGCCAGAGGCGGGAGCCCTCGGGGCCCCTCGGCCGCCGCCGAGCCTCTTTTCCGGAGGGGCGGACGTCGGGCTCCTGCTCCCGCAGGCAAGGGCCCAGCCCCGAAAGCTCTGCCCGCTCTTCCCCTGCCCTTGGCGCCCTATCCGCAGGGCCGGCCGCGCTGGGGCTCCGGGCTTTGCCAGAGGCGGGAGCCCTCGGGGCCCCTCGGCCGCCGCCGAGCCTCTTTTCCGGAGGGGCGGACGTCGGGCTCCTGCTCCCGCAGGCAAGGGCCCAGCCCCGAAAGCTCTGCCCGCTCTTCCCCTGCCCTTGGCGCCCTATGCGCAGGGCCGGCCGCGCTGGGGCTCCGGGCTTTGCCAGAGGCGGGAGCCCTCGGGGCCCCTCGGCCGCCGCCGAGCCTCTTTTCCGGAGGGGCGGACGTCGGGCTCCTGCTCCCGCAGGCAAGGGCCCAGCCCCGAAAGCTCTGCCCGCTCTTCCCCTGCCCTTGGCGCCCTATGCGCAGGGCCGGCCGCGCTGGGGCTCCGGGCTTTGCCAGAGGCGGGAGCCCTCGGGGCCCCTCGGCCGCCGCCGAGCCTCTTTTCCGGAGGGGCGGACGTCGGGCTCCTGCTCCCGCAGGCAAGGGCCCAGCCCCGAAAGCTCTGCCCGCTCTTCCCCTGCCCTTGGCGCCCTATGCGCAGGGCCGGCCGCGCTGGGGCTCCGGGCTTTGCCAGAGGCGGGAGCCCTCGGGGCCCCTCGGCCGCCGCCGAGCCTCTTTTCCGGAGGGGCGGACGTCGGGCTCCTGCTCCCGCAGGCAAGGGCCCAGCCCCGAAAGCTCTGCCCGCTCTTCCCCTGCCCTTGGCGCCCTATGCGCAGGGCCGGCCGCGCTGGGGCTCCGGGCTTTGCCAGAGGCGGGAGCCCTCGGGGCCCCTCGGCCGCCGCCGAGCCTCTTTTCCGGAGGGGCGGACGTCGGGCTCCTGCTCCCGCAGGCAAGGGCCCAGCCCCGAAAGCTCTGCCCGCTCTTCCCCTGCCCTTGGCGCCCTATCCGCAGGGCCGGCCGCGCTGGGGCTCCGGGCTTTGCCAGAGGCGGGAGCCCTCGGGGCCCCTCGGCCGCCGCCGAGCCTCTTTTCCGGAGGGGCGGACGTCGGGCTCCTGCTCCCGCAGGCAAGGGCCCAGCCCCGAAAGCTCTGCCCGCTCTTCCCCTGCCCTTGGCGCCCTATCCGCAGGGCCGGCCGCGCTGGGGCTCCGGGCTTTGCCAGAGGCGGGAGCCCTCGGGGCCCCTCGGCCGCCGCCGAGCCTCTTTTCCGGAGGGGCGGACGTCGGGCTCCTGCTCCCGCAGGCAAGGGCCCAGCCCCGAAAGCTCTGCCCGCTCTTCCCCTGCCCTTGGCGCCCTATCCGCAGGGCCGGCCGCGCTGGGGCTCCGGGCTTTGCCAGAGGCGGGAGCCCTCGGGGCCCCTCGGCCGCCGCCGAGCCTCTTTTCCGGAGGGGCGGACGTCGGGCTCCTGCTCCCGCAGGCAAGGGCCCAGCCCCGAAAGCTCTGCCCGCTCTTCCCCTGCCCTTGGCGCCCTATCCGCAGGGCCGGCCGCGCTGGGGCTCCGGGCTTTGCCAGAGGCGGGAGCCCTCGGGGCCCCTCGGCCGCCGCCGAGCCTCTTTTCCGGAGGGGCGGACGTCGGGCTCCTGCTCCCGCAGGCAAGGGCCCAGCCCCGAAAGCTCTGCCCGCTCTTCCCCTGCCCTTGGCGCCCTATCCGCAGGGCCGGCCGCGCTGGGGCTCCGGGCTTTGCCAGAGGCGGGAGCCCTCGGGGCCCCTCGGCCGCCGCCGAGCCTCTTTTCCGGAGGGGCGGACGTCGGGCTCCTGCTCCCGCAGGCAAGGGCCCAGCCCCGAAAGCTCTGCCCGCTCTTCCCCTGCCCTTGGCGCCCTATCCGCAGGGCCGGCCGCGCTGGGGCTCCGGGCTTTGCCAGAGGCGGGAGCCCTCGGGGCCCCTCGGCCGCCGCCGAGCCTCTTTTCCGGAGGGGCGGACGTCGGGCTCCTGCTCCCGCAGGCAAGGGCCCAGCCCCGAAAGCTCTGCCCGCTCTTCCCCTGCCCTTGGCGCCCTATCCGCAGGGCCGGCCGCGCTGGGGCTCCGGGCTTTGCCAGAGGCGGGAGCCCTCGGGGCCCCTCGGCCGCCGCCGAGCCTCTTTTCCGGAGGGGCGGACGTCGGGCTCCTGCTCCCGCAGGCAAGGGCCCAGCCCCGAAAGCTCTGCCCGCTCTTCCCCTGCCCTTGGCGCCCTATGCGCAGGGCCGGCCGCGCTGGGGCTCCGGGCTTTGCCAGAGGCGGGAGCCCTCGGGGCCCCTCGGCCGCCGCCGAGCCTCTTTTCCGGAGGGGCGGACGTCGGGCTCCTGCTCCCGCAGGCAAGGGCCCAGCCCCGAAAGCTCTGCCCGCTCTTCCCCTGCCCTTGGCGCCCTATGCGCAGGGCCGGCCGCGCTGGGGCTCCGGGCTTTGCCAGAGGCGGGAGCCCTCGGGGCCCCTCGGCCGCCGCCGAGCCTCTTTTCCGGAGGGGCGGACGTCGGGCTCCTGCTCCCGCAGGCAAGGGCCCAGCCCCGAAAGCTCTGCCCGCTCTTCCCCTGCCCTTGGCGCCCTATGCGCAGGGCCGGCCGCGCTGGGGCTCCGGGCTTTGCCAGAGGCGGGAGCCCTCGGGGCCCCTCGGCCGCCGCCGAGCCTCTTTTCCGGAGGGGCGGACGTCGGGCTCCTGCTCCCGCAGGCAAGGGCCCAGCCCCGAAAGCTCTGCCCGCTCTTCCCCTGCCCTTGGCGCCCTATCCGCAGGGCCGGCCGCGCTGGGGCTCCGGGCTTTGCCAGAGGCGGGAGCCCTCGGGGCCCCTCGGCCGCCGCCGAGCCTCTTTTCCGGAGGGGCGGACGTCGGGCTCCTGCTCCCGCAGGCAAGGGCCCAGCCCCGAAAGCTCTGCCCGCTCTTCCCCTGCCCTTGGCGCCCTATGCGCAGGGCCGGCCGCGCTGGGGCTCCGGGCTTTGCCAGAGGCGGGAGCCCTCGGGGCCCCTCGGCCGCCGCCGAGCCTCTTTTCCGGAGGGGCGGACGTCGGGCTCCTGCTCCCGCAGGCAAGGGCCCAGCCCCGAAAGCTCTGCCCGCTCTTCCCCTGCCCTTGGCGCCCTATCCGCAGGGCCGGCCGCGCTGGGGCTCCGGGCTTTGCCAGAGGCGGGAGCCCTCGGGGCCCCTCGGCCGCCGCCGAGCCTCTTTTCCAGAGGGGCGGACGTCGGGCTCCTGCTCCCGCAGGCAAGGGCCCAGCCCCGAAAGCTCTGCCCGCTCTTCCCCTGCCCTTGGCGCCCTATCCGCAGGGCCGGCCGCGCTGGGGCTCCGGGCTTTGCCAGAGGCGGGAGCCCTCGGGGCCCCTCGGCCGCCGCCGAGCCTCTTTTCCGGAG
>NW_027439669.1:0-19618 GCF_964188355.1 Buteo buteo
CCGAGGCGACGGCCCCTGCCCAGCACCTGCTGCTGCTCCGTCCGCCAGCAGGCAACAACGGCGGCGACGGCGCTCGGGCGCGTGGCAAGGGGACATCACAGATGGGGGCGTGGCTCCCGGGGGCCCCGGGGAGAGCGGGCGCTGTCCCCACGACAGGGTGTCCCGGGGGCGGGGGCCCGGGCTGCTCCCGCCTGGCCGGAGGCCGCGGCAGACGCCGGGGCAGCTCTCGCCTCGACCGCTGCTGGTCGTTCCCTCCGCGCGTGGCGGGGGGGCCTCAGGACACGCGCCCCTGCAGTGAGGCTCGAGGTGGGGCCAGGGCCCAGCTTGGGCGGTCGGGGGCTGCGGGAGCTCGCTGCGGATGCCCGCTGACCGCTCCGGGCCCGCCCCGCCAGAGCTCCAGGACGACGTGCTTGCTTTCCTCCCGACGGAAAGGCGGCCTGAACTTCCCGCGGTGCCGTGCCGTGCGGTGCGGTGAAAAGCGAGGGCCCCGTCTCGCTGCGCCAGTGGCTGCTGCTCGCCCCCTTGCAGAGAATCGCAGAATGGCTGAGGTCCTCTGGTCCCAGTCCTCTGCTCGAGCAGGGTCACCTAGAGCCAGCTGTCCCGGTCTGTGCCCGGCTGCATTCTGCATATCTCCCAAGCAGGGAGACTCGCAGCCTTCCCAGGCAACCTGTACCAGGGCTCTGTCACCCTAGCAGTAAAAATGTGTTTCTTGACGTTCCGAGGGAACCTCACGCGTTTCGGTTTGCACCCGTCGCCTCTCGTGCTGTCGCTGCGCACCACTGAAAAAAGCTTTGGGCCTTCCCTTCGGGTATTCCTATACATTGATGAGATTGCCCCTGAGCTTCCTCTTCTCCAGGCTGAAGAGTCCCAGCTCTCTCAGCCTTTCCTCCTGCGAGACGCTCCAGTCCTTGAATCAGCTTGGCGGGTCCTTGTTGGACTCTCTGCAGCGTGTCCCTGCCTGTCTCCTACCTACCGAGGCACCCAGAGCTGGACACAACACTCCCCTCACCGGCGCCGAGTAGAGTGGAAGTGTCACCTCCCTTGACTTGCTGGCAATACTGTGCCTAAGGCAACTGTCCTGGTTTCAGCTGGGATAGAGTTAACTGTCTTCCGAGCAGCTGGTACTGTGCTATGTTTTGAGTTCAGTATGCGAAGAATGTTGATAACACCCTGGTGTTTTCAGTTGTTGCTCAGTCTCAGTAGCATTTAGTCTAAAGTCAAGGATTTTTCAGCTTCTCGTGCCCAGCCAGCGAGAAGGCTGGAGGGGCACAAGAAGCTGGGAGGGGACACAGCCAGGGCAGCTGGCCCAAACTGGCCAACAGGGTATTCCATACCGTGTGACGCCACATCTAGTGTCTAAACTGGGGGGGGTGGGGGCGGGGGATCGCCGCCTGGGGACTAGCTGGGTGTCGGTCGGTCGGCGGGGTGGTGAGCAATTGCCCTGCGCATCATTTGTACATTCCAATCCTTTTATTATTTCTGTTGGCATTTTATTAGCGTTGGCATTATCGTTATTAGTTTCTTCTTTTCTCTTCTGTTAAACCGTTCTTATCTCAGCCCACGAGTTTTACTTCTTTTCCCGATTTTCTCCCCCGTCCCACTGGGTGCGAGGGGAGTGAGCGAGCGGCTGCGTGGCGCTTAGTTGCTGGCTGGGGTTAAACCGCGACAGCAACCCAGGATACCGCATTCCTTTTCTGCTGCAGGGACACATTGCTGGCTCACAGTCAACTTCGTGTCCACCAGGACCCCTCGGTCCTTTTCTGCAAAGCTGCTTTCCAGCTGGGTGATCCCCAGCAGGTACTGGTGCCTGGAATTGTTCCTTCCCAGGCGCAGGACACTGCACTGCTCCTTGTTGAGCTGCGTGAGGTTCCCATCAGCCCATTTCTCCAGCCTTTCAAGGTCCCTTTGGATGGCAGCACAACCCTCTGGTGTAGCTCTCCTCTCAGAAACGAGTTGCTGTTTTCCATGTGTGCTTTTTGCCATCTAGTGGCAGCAACGTATTCGCGGGCTCTTTGCCTCTGACAACTAACTGGACTTTCTAGGCGTGGTACAAAACTGCCTGTGCTGTAGGACTCCTCTATCGAGCAGCAAGGTGCAGCTATCCATCCACGCTACTGACTGTACTGCTGTGACGAAGGGCCAGGAGACTAGCTTCTCCTGGAACGGTCAGACTGAGGGAAGTATCCACTGTCAAATAAAACCACAGGAATGCTCAAAATTGTTGCTTTTCTGAAGCTTAATGGAGTTTTGAGTTATTGAAGCAAATACCCGTTATCTGATCATACGGATGCCTTGTTGCTGATTGTGGAATGTATCCTGAAAGGCAACATCGTGGGGCCTCTAAAATGAAAAGTCGTATTTTGATGGGGATGTTTGTTCCATCAGCAACCCCCGGCACGATTAGGTATGCTGTATCTCTGAAATGCAGCCGTTGTGTTGCGGATGCAGGTAGTTAAACCACCTTCAGGACACTGATGCCAAATTGCTTTAGATGGATTTCCCTCACTGAGCTATAGTCCTGCAGATCTGTAGGGATTGCATGTGGCCATCTTCCTGAGCTTCCACCCACTTTTGAAGCAGGCAGGGTATGACTTGGAAAGGAGTTTGTCTTTATCGATGGCTTGTTCTAGCTTCTGGTGGCGAGACTATGAAAAGTGTCTTTTCACATCCTGAACTTAGAGGCCTGTTGGTCACCCCACACCTGAAAGATGCTATGAGCCCACAAGTTTGCAAGTGTGATAGGAATAATATCCATCATACTACTGCTGAGCTACTGAGTCCTAAAGCAACCATTAGCAAGCTTCAGCATGGTTGGTACGTGCCAAAAGGCCATAGCGGGTACGTCCCAGGTGCTTTGGGATAGCGCTTGCACACAGGAGTAGACGTGACATAAAGCGTAGCTATTTGTGGAATGTTTCGGGCATGTCCTGATGTCCCGAAAAGTGAACTTGGAGTAGTCCTTTATCTAAACAGCTTTACCAGGGTAGTAAACAGCTCCTTTACTCAGGAGCGATCTTGCAGAACAACACTGAAATGGCCAAATACTCTCCAGTAGGTTATAATGTCTGAAGAGTACTATGCAATGCGTACCTCCACTCTAGTCCGCAACCTTAACAGAACTGTGCTTCAAGCCTCCCCAGAGGAAAAGGACACAGACGCATGCTGGCCATTTGCCTGGCCTCCAGGACAGGATGAAGATGCAGCTGTGAACAAAGGTGAAGTGAGCAGAAGAGAGATCTGGGGAGTTATATGGGCAGGGAAGGGGGTGGAAAGCAAAGTCAAGAAGGGGTACAATAAAACAAAGACGCGTACTAGATTACAAAGCTTATTAAATATCAAGTTGAAACAGAGTATCTGGAATTCAATACGGTGTATTAGCTTCAAAAAACCCACTTATTCATAGAAAAAGGAAGAGTGTCACAGCAGCATTCATCGCTTTCCTCGCTGCCTGTTAACTCAAGTCCTTGCATTAGTGGGTAAAACCCCCAAATTTTTCCAGTCTTAATTCATCTCAGTACAACCACTCTTACTTTTCCAGAACTGGGACTTTGTTGTATAATCTTCCGATTGGTAGTGACTTTTGCAGACAGGAAAAGACAACTGCAGAGCTTCAGTAACAACAGGTAACTCCCTGAAAGAAGTAGAACTGCTTGTTTTGTCGACATAAATGCCCCACAACAGCCACCACATCATCAGCGGCCACCAGCAACAAAGAGATGGGCTGTCCTATCGCACGAGTTTTGGAAAGTACTAAAGAGGCTCAAAGTTGATATATTAGCGTTCCTTTTTTCCCCATATGAAGTGTTTCAGGTGCACCACAGGTGTTGAGGTAGGAACTGCGAATGTCTAAAGCTGCAGCGATTCTTAGTACAACAATCAACAGGAATACCATGAGAGGCAATGGGCACAAACTGAAACACAGGAGGTTCTGTCTGAACATCAGGAAACACTTTTTCACCGTGACGGTGACCCAGCACTGCCCGCGGAGGCTGTGGAGTCTCCGTCCTTGGAGATACTCAAAAGACAACATGGGCCTGGGCAACCGTCTCTAGGTGGTCCTCCTTGAGCAGGGGGGCTGGACCAGATGACCTCCAGAGGTCCCTTCCAACCTAGAATCATAGAATCATTTAGGTTGGAAAAGACCTTCAAGATCATCGAGTCCAACCATCAACCATGCCCACTAAACCATGTCCTGAAGTACCCCGTCTACTCGCTTTTTGAATACCTCCAGGGATGGTGACTCAACCACTTCCCTGGGCAGCCTATTCCAATGTCTGACAACCCTCTCAGTAAAAAATTTTGTCCTAATATCTAACCTAAATCTCCCTTGCCTCAACTTGGGGCCATTTCCTCTTCTGCTATCTCCAGCCACCTGACAGAAGAGAGCAGCACCCACCTCACTACAACCCCCCTTCAGGTAGCTGTCGAGAGCGATAAGGTCTCCCCTCAGCCTCCTCTTCTCTAGACTAAACAGCCCCAGCTCCCTCAGCCGCTCCTCATAAGACTTATGCTCCAGGCCCCTCACCAACTTGGTTGCCCTTCTCTGAACACGCTCCAGCAAGTCAATGTCTGTCTTGTAGCGAGGGGCCCAAAACTGAACACAGGACTCGAGGTGCAGCCTCACCAGTGCCCAGTACAGGGGAACAATCACCTCCCTGCTCCTGCTGGCCACACTATTTCTGATGCAGGCCAGGATGCCGTTGGCCTTCTTGGCCACCTGGGCACACTGCCGGCTCATATTCAGCCGGCTGTCAACCAGCACCCCCAGGTCTTTCTCTGCCGGGCAGCTTTCCAGCCACTCTTCCCCAAGCCTGTAGCGCTCCATGGGGTTGCTGTGACCGAAGCGCAGGACCCGGCACTTGGCCTTGTTGAACTTCATACGATTGGCCTCAGCCCATTGATCCAGCCTGACCAGATCCCTCTGTAGAGCCTCCCTACCCTCAAACAGATCGACCCTGCCTCCCAACTTGGTGTCATCCGCCAACTTGCTGAGGGTGCACTCAATCCCCTCATCCAAATCATCGATAAAGATATTAAACAGAACGGGGCCCAACACCGAGCCCTGAGGAAGACCACTTGTGACCCGCCGCCAGCTGGATTTCACCCCATTCACCACAACCCTCTGGGCTCGACCATCCAGCCAGTTTCTCACCGAGCGAAGAGTACGCTTATCCAAGCCATGAGACGCCAGTTTCTCAAGGAGTATGCCATGAGAGACAGTGCCAAAGACCTTGCTGAAGTCAAGGAAGATAACATCCACAGCCTTTCCCTCATCCAGTAGGCGGGTCACCTGGTCATAGAAGGAGATCAGGTTGGTCAAGCAGGACCTGCCTTTCGTAAACCCATGCTGACTGGGCCTGATCCCCTTCTTATCCTGGACTTGCCATGTGAGTGCTCTCAAGACAAACCGTTCCATAATCTTCCCCGGTACCGAGGTCAGGCTGACAGGCCCGTAGTTCCCCGGATCCTCCCTCCGACCCTTCTTATAAATGGGAGTCACATTGGCAAGCCTCCAGTCCTCTGGGACCTCCCCTGTTGACCAGGATCGCTGAGAGATGATAGAGAGTGGCTTGGCAAGGACCTCTGCCAGTTCCCTAAGTACTCTTGGATGGATCCCATCAGGTCCCATAGATTTGTGAGTGTCCAGATGGCGTAGCAGGTCACTAACTATTTCCTCCTGGATTAAGGGAGATATGTATGTTCTGCTCTTCATCCTTACCTTCCAGCTCAAGGGGTGGAGTACCCTGAGGATAACTGGACTCACTATTAAAGACTGAGGCAAAGAAGGCATTAAGTACCTCGGCCTTTTCCTCAGCTCTGGTTGCTACGTTCCCTTCTGATCCATTGAAGGATAGATATTCTCCTTGGGATTCTTTTTACTGTTAACATATCTGTAAAAACATTTTCTGTTGTCCCTTACGATAGTGGGGACAATTAGTTCTAGCTGAGCTTTTGCCTTTCTAATTTTCTCTCTGTATGATCTAACGAGATCCCTGTACTCCTCCCAAGTTGCCCGCCCTTTCCTCCAGAGATGATAAACTACTAGCAAAAGCTCCCCGTTCAGCCAGGCCGGTCGTTTTCCTCAGCGGTTCGACTTGCGGCACATGGGAATAGCCTGGTCCTGAGCCACTAAGATTTCCTTCTTAAAGAATGTCCATCCCTCCTGGACCCCTTTGCCCTTCAGGACCGTCTCCCAAGGGACTCTCTCAACCAGTGCCTTGAAGAGGCCAAAGTTTGCCCTCTGGAAGTCCATAGCGGTGGTTTTGCTGACCACCTTCCTTGCCTCACCAAGAATTGAAAATTCTATCATTTCATGGTCGCTAAGCCCGAGACGGCCTCCGACCATCACACCTCCCACCAGTCCTTCCCTGTTCGTAAACAACAGATCTAGCAAGGCTCCTCCCCTGGTTGGCTCACCCACCAGCTGTGTCAGGAAGCTGTCTTCCACGCTCTCCAGGAACCTCCTCAATTGTTTGCTCCCTGCTGCCTTGTATTTCCAGCAGGCGTCTGGAAAGTTAAAGTCCCCCACGAGGACAAGGGCACACGATTCTGAGACTACTGCCAGCCGCTTGTAGAACCATTCATCCATCTCTTCAACCTGGTCGGGCGGTCTATAACAGACTCCCAGCACCATATCTGTCTTATCGGCTTTCCCTCTCATCCTCACCCATAAGCACTCCACTTTGTCATCAGAATCGTGTAGCTCTGTACAGTCAAAACATTCCCTAACATAGAGAGCTACCCCACCACCTCTTCTACCTCGCCTATCCCTTCTGAAGAGCTTGTAGCCATCCGTCGCAGCACTCCAGTCATGGGAGTCATCCCACCACGTTTCCGTGATGGCGACTAAGTCATATCTATCCTGCTGCACGACGGCTTCCAGCTCCTCCTGTTTATTGCCCATGCTGCGTGCATTGGCATAGAAGCATTTGAGCTGGGCTGTCAAATCCACCCCTAACATCGGCACGCTGCCCCCAGGCTCATCTCTTGTACACCTAGTTTTATCCCTCACCCTCTTCGAACCTAGGTTAAAGCCCTCTCAATGAGCCCCGCCATCTCACGAGCGAGGATTCTTTTACCGCTTTGAGATAGCTGGACACCATCTGTCGCTAGCAAGCCCGGTGCTGTGTAAACCTCCCCATGACCCAAAAACCCCAAATTCCACCGATGGCACCAGCCTCTGAGCCACGTATTAACTAGGCATGTTTTCCTGTTCCTTTCAGTGTATTTCCCTGTCACTGAAGGGATGGGGGAAAACACTACCTGTGCTCCCGATCCTTCTGTTACCAATTGGTCACTGATTTGTTATTGATTACAGTTAATCATATTAATATTAATAGTAATATAGAATTATAGGAAATATTTTAGTAAAATCATATCTAATTTTAATAGTTTAGCAAAATCATATGTATGTTGTATTTTATATATATCTAACCACCAACCAGTACCTGCTGTGAAATCCCCTGTATAGCCCTGTACCAAGGCCGGAGAAATTGGCTAAAATCATCTAGTAGAAACGTGTAGGATTTAGATAACAAGATAAAAGAAAATTAAAATCTGATTATAAAAGAGTTTGGTTTGACTAAAAAGTAGAAGATTGTGAAGCATAAGTATGGGAGTGTTGAGTTTGAAGTGTAGCCTTAGAAACTTAGGAGCTTAGGAACTGTATAATGTGTAACCATAAGAATTTAAGTATTGTTCAAAATCATTTAACCACAGAAGTTTTGACAAAGATTGGTAGTCTTGTAGTGTTTGTTTTAAAGGCTAAGGAAACCGTTATGGACACCAGCTTGCTGCTTGGAAACACCTGAGAGGTCAAGAAGCGGACGAGTGAGGAAGACTACGAAAGACCACCAGAGGACTCTAGAAGACCACCAGAGACCTTTAGTGCGCCTGCGTGATGGACATTAACGTATGCAAATGATTTCCTGGAAATCTGATGAATATGTAAATGACGTCTTTGTAATCTTATGAATATGCATAAGTGAGTTCAATATAAGGTGTATTGTTTTGGTTACAGGTGTGCGTGACCTGGGTCTCCCTCCGGGCCGACGCCCACTGCTTGAGTAGCCTGCTCGAGCTGGCAAGAGGAAGACGGGGCCTGCACGCCCTGCCGCGCCGCGCTCCTGGTCGCCGCCGCTCCTCAGGGCCGTTCAAATCTCCCGCCGTTGCACCGGCAACGCCCGCGCCGCGCCAGCCTCTCTCGCGAGCGCCGCCGGCTCCGGCCGGTCCCTCCGCTCTTCTCTTCCCGCCGCTCCCGGGCCTCGGGAACCTCCCGGTCCGCCTCAGCCTCACGCTGAGCCACCCACTGACCGTCGGCTCTGCTGGCCTCGCCGCTGACTGACTGCTGCTGACTGTTACGCCGCGCTCAAACCTCCCGCGGTTGCCCCTGGCAAGGCCCGCGCTGCTGGCCTCGCGCTGACTGAGGCCTCTCCATTTCAAAATTCTTACCGTAGCCACAGAGGCTTCTACCCTGCTTCTTGACAATCACGCGTCCCCAGTTTGGCTTAGGAAGCTTCCTCCCAGACTTAGTTGTTGCCAAGATGTCCCAGTTCAGTTGAATACAGACCTGGACTTGCAGCCAGACCTCCACTGACACTGCTGCTCGCAATTAAAGGTCTGCTGCTCTGGCGCTCCGGAAGGAGCTTAGCTCTGGCTTCTGCTAGTCTCTCATTAGCTCTGAAACATTCAGAAGCATACAAGGAATTATCTTTGGTAATGACACTTTTGCAAAGTCGCCCCCCAGGTCTTTGACTGTTCTTCGACTTCTGAAAGTGGAAGGGATTAAAAGCCTCTAAAACAAGACTACAATTTGATCTGAAGTCTTTCTTTGCAGAGCGCCTATTTCTAGGAAGTCACACTACCTGCAGGGAGCAGTAAGAGTTACCAACACTTAGGACTTCTCAGCATTAGGGCTTCAAAACAGCCTGTGAACGCCATGTGTTCACACAGCTTCTTCTGAAGGGTACGTCACCTGCATAAGAACTCTGGACTATCCCTCCTTTCCCAAGGAAAGCTCAAAACTCAGACATGCCGCTAAAATGGATGCCAAAAAATTTTATTTTTTTTTTTTACTTCACAGAATCAAATTCTGTTCTCTGAAGTGCCTATCCTTATTCAAGCAATAAAGGACATGAAATTTATCTTTTCTGCCACACATAGAATACCCTATTAATGCCATGATCAGTGGTGTTACTGCTGGAACACTAAAGAGAAATGAAGACAGTTCTCATGAAGGGAAAGGGTCTTAAGCTACTTTCCTCGCAAATATGCCTTCTTATGCTTATATACATAATGCTACCAGATGCAGAAGAGGGCTTTTAGGAGGAAAATGCATGAGGAAAAAGTAGTATCTTATTACCACTCCAAAAAAGCATAAACTTACCTTTCCAGTTTACTTTCTAGGAATCTTCTTATTTTTACTTCCGCCTGGTACAGCTCTTTGTACCTGTCCACTTCTGCCTGCATGGATTCTTTTTGAAGAATACGGTCTTGCTCCATATTTTTTATCCTGTCCAATCCACATTCAAGATCTCTAATTGTCTGTTCTAGCTGGTTTGTCAGTGAAGCGAGACGACTGGCTCTGGTTTGTTCTAACCTGTCCTGGGAGGCTGCCTGCATCTGAAGGAGATAACGCACTTTCAAGCACTGCAAAGAAGAAGAGAGCTCTCCCTGCCAGTCAATTGCACGTACCCAGTTTCAAGGGGCCCAGATTTACTCACTGAGGCAACTGTGCCTCCTTACTACCATCAGCAATCAAGGCGGAACCCTGGAACTACCACATTAAATAGTTCTTCAGAAAGAGCCCCCCTCTTAGCACTACTGTTCATCAAAGCTACTAATGAGAGAACACCGTCTCTGTAGGACAGGGCATAAAGAAAAGGATTCCTCAAAGAAATTATAAGGATCCCTCATCTCCACCCGCCACCCCGCAACTTTGGTGACTTCTTTTCGGAGCACTTTTCCCCGTACAATGGCAGAGGAGGACCTGTATGCCTGGCCATGACAACTGGAAGTGACAATACCCATTCAAGGATGAACACGACCAGTGGACAGTGATAACCTCCCCCCCACCCAAGAACTGCAAAACGGAAATCTGTCTTGGGCAAGCTTTTGATTCAGGAACCTGCAGGCACATTACACACACATGAAAGCACTCTTGCCCAACCATATTCTCTTCTCCCTCTACTGCCCTCTACGAAAGACAGAAGTACAGCACTAACAGACAGAATCAGGCACCAAAACTAAAATACTAAAAAAATGACAACCACAACAAAAGTATGCAATAGAGACTACAGACACACGTGAGAAATTCACTTGCCTGCAAAACCAGATTGACTTCTTGTAGTTTTTGTCTTAACTCTTGTTCGGCTTGTTCTTCCATCTCTCTTTTATATTGTTCTAGTTGGCTGCGATCCACCGTGTTAGTCTCCAAATGAAGTTTGAGGTTAGCCAGCTCTTCTTTCAGCTGGCATTTGCTCTTCTCCAGTTTTTTATGGTTCCCACGCATGGTGGACAACTCTTCTCGCAAATCCTGATTCTGTGTTTCTAGCTGCATGCATTTTTTAGACTCTATCTCCAGCTGCTGGGAAAGTTCACCAACCTGTAGACAGCAAAAAAAAAAAAACAAAACAGAAAGAACCCCCAAAAACGGGGAACTCAGATCTACAATTACTCAGTTCTGTGAAAATCAGTAAAGGGGTTGGCCATCGAGGCTGTATTTACCATCTGCTGACTCAGTATGAAAACCAAAGTGAAAGCAGTCTCTTCTTTTCAAACAAGAACAGCTTTCGCAACATTCCTGATAGGATTCCTCAGGCTCCCATCCTTTCTCAGTTCTTCTGCAGCAGGTATCAAGAGGACCAAGAGGTGCCAAACTAGCAGCATTTCACGCATAGGGCTAAGTGGAAAAGCACTAAGGCTATTCTTCCATGAGATGCTCATATGCTCACGGGAAATCACACACCCCCATACCTAGCCACCTTCTGGTTTCATCAGAAACAACACGTGTCATGCTTTAGAGGAATTTTTACATGCTGTCAAGACAATCAAAGCTTCATTACAGAACGGAGAAGACAAGAAACAGATGCTCTTTTTTTTCCATTACACTGAAAGATTTGTAAATAGTGGCTCAGAACACAGCTTTTACAGCGGTGGTGGAGGAAGACATATTCTCTTTAGGTCAAAGCCGCAGTTTGTTTTCAAAAATTTGCAGGAAATATCAGACTTTCAGTAAGTCCCAACGGTCAACTACAGCTCTATCTTCCTCTTCCCCCCTCCAGAAACATACATTTTCTGTACCTGTTGAAGATAAAACATAACACCCTGTCTTTTTTTAATAAAAGTGGAGGAAACCAGCATACTAAACACTTGAAAGAATCTTTAACAAAGTAGAAACTTGAGACTTATCTAAAACCGCCTAAATGTAATGCCCTTCCCTGTCATTCGAAACAACTCTCCAACAGAAACACAAACCCACTACTAACTTCTGGACTAAAAATGAGCCACTGCAACGGCAGTTGACTCATTCTACAATGCCTTCCAAACTCGAACGTAGCTCTGAAACATGGCTGCTCTAGCAACAAATCTGAGCAATGAGCGGAGAAGTAGATAAAAGGTTACGTGCTACTGAACAGCCAGAGCAACCTCAAAAGCACTTCTGGGAACTCTACTTCTGGGTGCCCATGACAAGGGAAAGATGGGCCAAGACAGCTACTAGCGAGCAGTAAGTTACAGAATTTTTTCTGCATTGCCTCAACTGCATCGTGCCCTGGGAAACAATGACACTGTTTAGAAAAGCAAAACCTGAACTGCCTTCTGCCCAACTCCTGCCTAAGACAGAGCTCAAGCGGTGACCTTGGGCGAAGCCAACTTCATACAGTTGTTCCCAGTAATGGCGGTGTTAATTCCCTCTCTTCCAGAGAAGGAATTCCTCTGTAAGACCTAGAAGACGCTGCCATGGCCTCAAGCTGCAGCCAGGCCTGTGCCGAGCCTTACTGCTCTCAGCCCTGACCCTCACCCATGGACGTGACATCCTGGTAGGACTGCAGTCCCTATGGACTGGCCTGGCGATCTGCACTCTTGGCTGACCCTGCTTGCTGTCACCGGACCTATTCCGCTCTTCTTGGTGAGAGCCTGTGGGACTGCCCCTGAGGTCATGGACCCTGCCAGCCTTGCTGCGACTCTCGGCTCGCCCTTCCTCTACAGAACAGCCTGCCCTTCATGTGCCCTTGCAGATACTGCTTTGCACATTATGTTTTCATCTCTACCCATAATGATAACTACATCGGTATTAGTTATAGACATCTACTACTGTAACAGTAGAAGGAGCATCAAGAAAAGGCAGTTGCTTCCAAAATACAGCAAAGAAAAAAAAATCACCAGCATGAAAAGTAGTACAGGGAAGGAATAACCCAGGTTTTTCAAAAGAAAAAACACCACCACCAAGAAACCCTAAACAAAGCAGAGCTCACCTTTGTTCTTAATCTACCAACTTCATTGGCCATTTCGGAATACCTGTTCTTCATTTCTCCCTGCAAATTAAGCTGGGACTCCATCTCTTTCTCCTCATACGCCCTTAGCTTCTTCGTAGCTCTGCTCAGAAGCTTCTTCAACCTGCACAGCAAATTAGTCAAGAAAACAACGAAGCAAAGGAACAACCGGCCTTTTTCACATACTCTTACGTAAACAGCGCAGACATGGCTTGCTTCATCTTTAACGTGCTTTACACACCAGCAATTACTGAGAAAAAAACAGCATTACTGTGCTGCAAACCCCTTGAAAGGTCCAAATTTCACCTGAAAAGAGGAATAAAAGACTTCCTCCCCCCCCCCCCCCGCCCCCCAGTAGAACTGCACAGCAACCTGCATTTGCAGTTCTTTTGGCAGCTATTGAAAACTATGGACTCATGCACAGAAGCGCCCTGCAAGAACTAACACGGGGCTTGAATTTTCTCACAGTTACATACACCTATTTTTACAGTGAAGTTCAATAAAGCTTGACTTCTACTCAGGGAGACCTCTTCACCATACCAAAAAGCCGTACCTCTCACAGTCTTTCTGCAGTTCGATGTTTCTTTTCATTTCTTGGTCCAGATGCAGTTCGACTGGGCGTTTCAACTCTACCAGCTTCTTCACTTTCTTTCTTTCAGCCTCACACTTTCAAAATAGAAAAGATACATCACACACACAGCGTAGGAACAGTATCTACGCACAGTATATGCATCTAACGTTCTCCACAGAGAAGCTGCAGTACGCCTCTATCTGTTAGCCAAGTTCCACAGAACGCCAAGGGACAAAGTTCCTGAGAACATTTAATCACTTTGGGTTTGACATCAAACAGGCCAACACCTAACAACAGAAACAGACGACCCCACTGAGGCAAAGGCTCTTCTAACACTTGAAGGCAAAAAGGTGGAAAAGATGCTGGAGGACACTTTCGGCAGTTCCTCTACTCATAACAGGGATTACGTAAGTATGTACCTCATGGGAGAACACAGATCAATCTAAAGCTTTCATGGGATCTTCAAGGACCAGCAGGCAGGGGCTTGCAGAGGAATTTGATCTTTTGCAATTCTTCAATGTTTCATTTCCCTCTGCTATTGCCTCCCTCTCTCCTCTGGGGGTATTTACTTATTCACATCTTGTTCTGCCTCTTGGTGTCTTCTCAGCCAAACCAGAGGAGAGCTGGCAGCTCTTTTGACTTTGTACTTCCATTTCTCCTCTACAGAAAAGGAGAAAGGGGAAAGACTGCCCCTTGGAAACTGGCAGCCATTTCTTGTTTCCCAGCTACTAGTTCATTTGCCCAAAATTCCTTCAGTACATTTTTCTGGAAGGCTTTTAAGCTCCCACTACCCTGAAAACATGCAGCAGCTCCTCCATACATTGCACTGGAAACATGAAGCATTTTAACCCTGCCCAGAAACCAAGGTGTCAGAAGATGACCCGAAGGAATCCAAGAAATAACTGGGGAACTGCAGCCTTGCTCAATGTGCTCAACTGATAGCAAACCACATTGGGAACTCTTCCCAACAGAACCACTCCAGAATTTACACAAAGATACCCAGCTAGCTTTTATTTGCTTCCTGGCTGATACCCAAATCACAAGATACTCACAGCCTGAACGGCAAGGATAACAGAAAAAGAAGAACTCAACAAAAAGGTAGACACAGTTCTCCGGGGTATTGGCTAGGCACCCAGAGAATTTTCTGGGCTCACCTGTTCCAGGAGTTCAGCCTTTTCTCTGTCAAGCTGAGCAACAAGCTCTTCAAGGTGGGATCTTGACTTCAATTGCTCTTCCCACATGCTGTGGGAGTCCTTTGATGTCCGAGGCAGCACATTCTGCTTTTGCATCTGTGAAAGCAACAGCGGCAAAAGAAAAAACTCAGGTGACTGGAAAGGCAGCACTGCAGTACAAAGCAGTAACTTAAATGGAAACAGGTCTAAGCTCTCCTCTCCCCATCCAACATCTACAGTTAAGGTTAACACGGAGTGTAGAACACACCTCAGGAAACATAACCCAGAGCAGCAGTTGAAGCTGGTGGAAAGAATGAACACCCTAGAAGTGACAAGATGAGGTTGCAGCTTTGGGGGATAAGACGACACGCACACACGCGCACACACACACAAGATCACCCTGCAACTTTCTTCCAAAGGTCCTCCAGAGTTCCTAACGATACGTACTTTTTAATATAATAATTCCTCTAGTGCCCACCACAGAAAATACCCTACCCTCACGGCTTCTGTAACAGCTCTACATCTCCTGAGAGCAAGGAAGTGCTCTGCCCGCTACTGTGCAGCATCACCTCACCTAATTCGTTACCTTAGCTCCCTGCATGGCAGGACAGTACCAGCACCTGTTCGCAGGCGGGAAAGGAAGCTAACATGGTCTCAAGGGCAAGCTGTGACAAAGCTGCAAAGGTAACACGGACCTCCCAGGTCCAGTCTCCTCTCTCAGCTTTCAGCCACAGATCTCCCCCCTGACCACAACTTCCATCCTTTCTAGCATCTGTCATGGTTTAACCCTAGTAGGCAGCTCAGCGCCACCCAGCCACTCACTCACTCCCCACCCCTGTGGGATGGAGGAGAGCGTTGGCAGGGTAAGCGTGAGAAAACTTGTGGGTTGAGATAAAGACAGTTTCATAGGTAAAGTTAAAGCTGCGTGTGTGAGCAAAGCAAAACAAAGAATTCATTCCCTACTTCTCGTTGGCAGGCAGTTTTTCAGCCACTTCCAGGAAAGCAGGGCTTCATCATACCCAACGGTTACTTGGAAAGACAAATGCCATATCTCCAAATGTCCATCCCTTCTTCCTTCTTCCCTGCAGCTTTTATTGCTGAGCATGATGTCATATGGGATGGTCATTTGGAGTCAGCTGTCTGGCTGTGCCCCCCTGCCCCAGCTCCTTGGGCACCCCCCAGCCTACTTGCTGGCAGGGCAGTATGAGAAATAGAAAAGGCCTTGACACTGTGCAAGCCCTGTTCAGCCATAACTAAATCACCCCTGTGTTGTTAACACTGTTTTCATCACAAATTCAAAACACAGCACCAAACAAGCTCCTATGAAGAAAATGAACTAGTGTCACATCCTCGCATTTTAGAGCGTTAAGTAGGACTTGCCATAGTAGCATGGGAAAACTCTCAAAACCAGAAAGCTGGGGAATGGACCAGGCTGCTTTCTGAGCAGCCTATATTCACTAGAATGCGGGGACTGAGCTCCCCATGGCTCTCCAGGAAAACCTCATCCTAAAATTTCCCCACAGAAGTAGGTAACTAGGCTCAGGAGCTCACAAAAAGGGAAGTTTGTGACCAGCTTACTGAGGCAGAGGCTTGCAGGTCTCTCTGAAGGGCTTCAATCCTATTGTTTTGTTGCTGGACTGTGGCTTCCAGTCTGGCATTTTCAATTCCAAGGCTTAAAAAGAAATACAGGTCTTATGAGGGAAATCCGCCAGAGCACCAGCTCTGAAAGAACAGCGTGAAACAACATAATCTAAGACAAAAGCATCCTTCAAAATCGTATATTAACTTGCTGTGATGCAACAAGGCTATCCTGTTGTTTTCACACCATCCCAGGAAGCGACAGACGTTGCTGCACCGTGTTACTCTCTTACTGTTGCACGCAATCTTCCAGTTGTTTTATAGTCGTACTAGTCCCAGAAGATGCCAACAGGAGGTCCTGCAGTTTCTGCTTAGAAGCTATTACTTCCCTTTCCTTATTATCCAAGGCAGTCTTCAAGTCACGAACACAATGCTCAGACTGAAGATGCTGTTCTTTCAACTCCCGCAACTGCAAAATCACAGGAAGAATCCCCTGTAGTCAGGTGAGCTTTTATATAGAGGGGTCAACTGCTGCTGAAGAGTTCAAGGGCTGCATATATCTGCACATACCCTCTAGTCAAACAACTGTAATCATTTCAAGTACATTCAGACCTGCACTTGTACTAGCAAATGAGCACAAACGGTGTTACTTCATCATCTTTTTTACTGGCCTCTCCCATCCCTCCACTGATTTCCTATAGCACAGTTCTAAGCACTGACACTGCCCCTCCTACCCTTTCAGTGACTTGTGACACTCTTTGTATCCACTTGTTTGCTCCTCCATTGAAAAAAAACAAATTAAAAAGTTCATCCTTCTCCTAAAGTGACTTCACACCTCCCTCATAAGGAAATTTAAGGTGATTTCTGTTTCAGAACTCCGAGGCCTCTATGCTTCAGTTTTCCTAAGAACACTGCAAAAGGTGGTCCCCGCCTCAGAAAGGAGCTTACAATGCACTTGCAAGAAGGCTGCTTCAGGATGGCAAATTACGGCAGGGCCAAAGAAGGGGGGGAAAAAGATGCTGAGATGCTGCTTTGCAGATACAGTACAAACACACCACCTGCAAACCAGCTCTTCTTCTTGCTTAGTTCAATCCACATGGTTCTGATACCCGTACTCTTAAAAAAAGCCCAAACCCCAAACCCTAACATCTGTTTCAAAGTTCCTTCATCCATGAAGGTGGCTCACGTTGTTTTACACACCGCGCGCCCAAACAAAGACAAGGACTTTCACACATATTTAGCAACCTACAAATAAGGAACATCTGTTGTATACAAACAGAAGACTGTAAAGAAAGAGTGCAATATCTGGAACAGGGAAATAGTGGCTCAGAGCAGGGGCGAATTTTGAGAGAGAGCAAACCGCTCTGTTCGTACCTAGCCACCAGAAGGCTGCTCCCAGCGCACTGCCTTGCCCCTCCAGCTTGCGAGGAGCTCCCCAAAGGGCCAGCTGCGTTTGTCACCAGGGGAGGGGCGGAAGAAGGGAAGAGAAAGGCCACTGCTGCAGTACTACCCCAGAGCCTGAACAAGAGCCTCTGCTGTGGCGTTGAGGAGCAAGATTCTCTCCTACTTGCAGCAGAAACGAACTGGCTTTTTGATGATTCAAGTAATGCTAATCTTCCACTCTGGAGGAGGAGGAGGAGGCAGCCACCTGGCTGAAGGTTTTACTGGCTTCATCAATTATGACAGGGGATCACTGTTAACTTCCTTAGATCTCTCTCCTACTGGCTCCCAGAATACTGTTTTGTCCTTTTTCACAATGAACGGGAAGAAACAGCCACCCAGAGGTTTATTCCTATAGTGACAGGCTTTCCATACCTCAGCTACAACCCTTTCCAATGCCCCTTGCAAGTGCAGGTTGTCTTTCTCCAGGGCACCGAGGTAGCGCATAGTAGTAACTTCCGGAGAAGCTTCTGACATAGATTGCTTTTTAAGAGGACTGGCAAGCTTCTGCTGCAGCTGTGCGACACAGTCCTAAAGAAACGTGGTTACACGAGCACAAAGAATTCGATAAGAACATGAGAATATGAGGTGTGCTTTTACTTCTTAGGTTACATAATTAGGTCAGTCTTCAGAGCAGATTTAAAGATAAGAAATGTTGCCTGCCACCAGCAGGCACCTGCAAAACTGATGACCTCTCTCCATCTTTCTCAGCTGAGCGCCTCCGCAGTACTGGGGGAAGCAGGGGAAACTTTAGTGCTTCTATGCTAGAGACGAAACTCAAAGGCCAGTTGCTATGAGACCCAGGTCATTAGCTTGACCTGCCTTCGTCCCAGTCCTAAATGGACAGCTGACCAAAAGCCCAAGTATTTCAAGGGCCCCCAGTTACAAATGTGTGGCGGGAGCAGCAGAAGACATCAAAACCCCAGAGGGAAATAAGCCCAAAAGCAAGCGAACCAAAGGGGACCCCACTGCGTCCCTCACAGAAAGGACCTCGGAATCCCCGGAAGATTCCGCATCTTCCTCTTGCTCTGCTCCTCCCACTGGCAGGGCACCTACAAAAGAGGCAAGAAGCGACACACTGTGAGTGTTCATCTCACTCTGCTTTTTCCCATCATCCAAGCCCAGCATCCAAAAGATGAGGAACGGTTCTACTACGGGCCGTAGTGATTTTCCTCATCGGCTCTTCCACAGTTAAGGATCCTACCTTCGCTGTCCTGAGCAAGTGCAGCCCTTGTAAAGTCAGCAGTCCTCACAGGGCACGAGCTGCTGAGAACTGCCTTGTCTGCTACACCACCTGCAGAAGAGTCTTCCGTGTTTTCACTCCCCGTGTCTTCTGCCAGCAGCTTACTAAGGATATATACGGAAAGAGGAGACACAGAGTTGGTAGAAACAACCACATCTTTGCATACGTGCTTGACTAGGACAGCAACGGCCATTCCTCACCCAGCCGCTCCATTTTTGTTGCCAACTGAGAAACGGTAACACCCCCACCCCCCCACCTTACTCTGGCACTACTGTTCCGTGATGAAATATCCACTGCAGCCTTGCTCATTCTCTAGATGCACATTGGTATCTGTGAAGCACTTCAGCCCTGCTGGCTACACTCTAAACTGATCAACCACCTCTCCCTAGGGAGCACTACAAAAATTAACAAGTCCTCTGGCAGATTCACATCTAACTGCAAGGGTGCTACGTCCGCAGGATGCTACATTAATGCTGCAGCTGTTCATGTCAAGCCAGCCTACAGTCTCCTCAAATGCAGTCCTGACTTGGAAGAACTTCAGAAATCTTGATGGTTAGTCTGAGGACCTGAGAGTTTAGACAGCTCCTAAGTATGATCAAAAGGCCAAAGACAACTGCGGTTGCATTCTAAGCACTGCGTGTGTTAACTACTTTGAATAGGCATTCTCTTCTAACAAACCTGAAAGCGAGTAAATTGGGGCTCCTGAGAGAGACCCCTTTCAGGTTTGCTTTTTAACCGTGTCGTGGTTTAACCCCAGCCAGTAACTAAGCACCACGCAGCTGCTCGCTCGCTTCCCCCCTACTCAGTGGGATGGGGGAGAGAATCGGGGGAAAAAAAGTAGCACTGACGGGTTGAGATGAGAACAGTTTAATAGAACAGAAAGGAAGAAAATAATAATAATGATAATAATAACAATAGTAAAGGTGACAACAATAATAACAAAATAGTTGGAATATACAAAACAAGCGATGCACAATGCAATTGCTCACCACTCTCCAACCAAGGCCCAGTTAGTTCCCGAGCAGCTATCCCCCCAGGCCAACTCCCCCCAGTTTATATACCGGGCATGACGTCACATGGTATGGAACACCCCTCTGGCCAGTTTGGGTCAGCTGCCCTGGCT